>NW_015506055.1:791699-832882 GCF_001515645.1 Sinocyclocheilus grahami | reverse complement strand
GTCAGGGGGAAACAGTAAGGAGATATTTTAACTATTTACTAATAAACTAGTGTTTTCTGAGTCGGTGTCGCAAGGATGAAGTTGTCGATCCTGACTCGTCATCTCCTCATTAGACGCGCCTTTAGAGAGAAGTGCATCTTTACGGATTATGATCATAATGAAAGAGTTTTTGATTTGTTTTATTTCGTTAAGTAGTAATTTAAAGCTTTCTATCCACCTTTTTCTTGTCGTAAAAATGCTTCCGGTCTCATCTGCGTCCACTCCGTCCAGCTATTTTTAGCTGAACAAAACAGTTCGTTTTGCTGCTTGATATTGAAAGTTGGTGTGTCTTATCATATTATTTTAATGTATTATCTGAAAGTATGAACACACTGATTTGTAGTGCAAACAGTTTTACCGTTTACTGCATGTTGTTATTTTCCTCGTTATTTACCTATAGCGGCTAATGAACCGGAAGTCTCACCCATAGGCTTACTTCCGCGTTGAAGAAAAAGGTGGATAGATATATTTATCATGTCTGTGAGGCATGTATTCGCTGAGTTTCGGTTCATTTTTGTGAAGCGTGCCTGTTCAAGATGAGACGGCAGAAAGCGCATCATGTTTGTTTTCTTTATTTTATAAAAGCACAACGTTTTGTTGATATTGTGAGTGCACTCAAATAAAAGTAGACCCTTTACAGTTACAAATGATGTATTACTCTTACCTTTATGAGCAAAAATGACGGTGTATCCACTGAAAAAAAATGCAAGTGATCGCGCTGGCGTCTCTATGTCCTGCAAAGCATGCTTCAGCTTCTTCTACTCTCTGCGCAAACTATTGGATACAGAGCACATTTATCTAGGTTTAACTTTTAAACATTGTTATATGCTTGTACTGTTTTATATCTATAGATTTTATTTTAGTCGATTCGTGATGATTTGAGAAGGCTAAATTGATCAAACATATGCTCACTGTCTGCCGCTGGCCACTTGGGCGTTACTTTAAATGCGTAACGTTAATTAGGCTATGTGAGTACTACTCATGTCTGAAAATAATATATGAAAAACAAAATTATTTTACATAAAAACATTAGGCTATAGCTTATATTTATTTAGTACATTTTTAAATTAATGTAAAAACTAAAATGAATTGTAAAACTGAAAGTATTTTTTTTAATTGTGTTCAGCACGCATGCGGCCAGTCAAACGTGTGCCAAATAAATGTATTGGGCTGGTGTTTGGTTATTTTCTCAAGCAATCTCTGTAAAAATCATTATGAAATCACAATAAGGTTTTTTTTTTTTCGTTTTCACATTTGATTAAAATTTAATAACAATTTACACAAATTTGTCAAAAGCAGGCAATTTTTAATGTTGCAGTTGGTTACACCACCATTTTCATAGCAAACTGCATCAACATAATTTTCAGTCTGAGGCAGGATGCGATTAGGAGGCATTCACATAGGACACGTTCTTAGACATGTTTTAATAGTGTTTTTTGTTTTCTAAAATAAGTATTTTCAGTGAGTACTCGAGTACTGTTTATTGATCTGTTGAATATTCAGATAAAATTTATATTCAATGATCTGTAACCACAAACTGGGATTCCGAGTTCAGATTGCTTGATCTTCCAGTCTTTCCTTTCCTCACGCTTGTTTGTTGCATTGTATCTGAGGTCCCTAGTACTCCTCAGAGTCACCACTTCATTTCCTTCCCCTTCTTTTGGTCCCTAAGGCACTGTTACACAATTTACCCTCGGGCCATTGTGTAATTAAAAGTGTGTCTGACAGCTGGATAGTTGCGTGTGTACGTGTGTGTGTCTTGGTTGTGGTGTATCGCAGATGAGGCTCTGAGACTTTTGGCGGCTAAGGTGATGAGTGTATTTTGATTCACCACAGCAATTGTGCTTTCAGTCATTTGCTTAAAAGATGTCATTTAGGCCACAAAAACTAACTTAAGTGTAGTAATGCGGGAAGTAAAATCAGTAAACCCTAATTGGCATCCATCTCTGCAGCATTATTTCTCAGTTTCTCTTTCTCTTTGTTTTTGCATTTTTTTTGCATTTTTTTTTGGCTGCAGTGAAACCAAAGGGTTCCTCAGATAGTGAACTAAACAAACTAACATGATCTAAATATTCAGGTTTGTGGTCATATAATGATGCCAAGGTTGTCCTATATAGTGTCTGTAAGCAAAATCAAAGTCTTTTGATTTCTTTTTGCTCTGTTGACCACTTTGATCTCGGGTAAATTCAACTTCCTTTCATATACAGATTGAACAGGCAAAAAGCACTGTTTATGATTCATAGGGAGAGGCATGAGGCCTTTCTTTACGTTTTTGGGAATCGTAAGCTGCTGTGTAATGTGAACTGCAATTGACCAGGCGTAAGATCTGAAACAAGCTCCATTGCTTTGGCTATTTCAGCAGTGATTGACAAGGTTGGGACTAAATGAACCTGAGGCGTTCCCTCTGCCGGCTGAGCTTTGTTTATCCTGTAATGTTATCACAGCATGAGATGGTTTAATTAGGGAGCTTTATTTAGATAGCAAACATACGTTCATGTTGGCTTAGGCTACCATCACCTAGCACAGCGGACATCCGCAGCTTGTTGGTGATGTAACTGGCTGCAGAACGGGGGCCACAGCAGTGACTCTCCTGCATGGGGAACAATTTGCTAAAAACTGCAAAAAAAGACTGAGACATAGTGGATGTTGCTAAAACCAAGAAACTGATGTTTTTTTAGTATAATGTCTAAAAAAGATTCTATTCAGTTTCTGTTATAAGATTATGGAATTCCATTTTGAAGACAAAACATTATTAAAGGTAGACAGGCTTCAGATTACATTAAGAAATTGCTTAATAGTATAAGCAATGACATTTATGTTGGTTGGCCGAAAATGTATTTGTTCATCATCTTCTCAGATGATTATCTTTTTGAAACCATTACATGGATACCATCTCAAGTCAAATTATGTTAAAGCTTTTGCTCTTATGCTATCTGTGCAGAGTGCAATGAAATTACTTTATTTGTATTTCATCTCCATAGAAGTATTCTGCCAGGGTGGTCAATGGTTTCACCTTTTTTGTTGTATCATAAAAAAACATAAAACTGTTTCATAAACTATTTGATTATAGACCGTTGAATAGAAAGATGTCCCTATGTTTTCATAGAGGCATTTTATTAATTCAAATCCCAGATTGAATTAACTATAAAATATTATGTCTAAAATATAAACACAAATAAATAAAGCAGATTCATATTTTTCAGTTTCACCTTTGCATTTAAATCTTACCTGATATCATATTTTTTGCAACATGTAGAGTGATTCATCAGTCATGGGTCTGCTACAATGCAGTGTGTAGGCCTACTTACTTCTTGGAAGGATGACTTGTCATCTTTTTTCACTTCCTAAAGCAACGGTTTAGTGTGTGCAAAAACTATTTGCTACTCTAGAAATCAGTTTTGTAAAATATGACACCTATAGAGCATGCTCATTCTACAAATATCCAGTGTAGGGCTTCAGCTAAGTTAAATTAATCTTATTGATGATTATTTTGATTGACCAGATAAAAGAAATGTAAATTTGGCAAATTCATTGCCACAAACAAACCAACTCACAAAAACGGTCTAGTGAAGTGTGTTTGATTATTGTCTCAGCTTGCTGCATGCACAATGTGACACAAAAGCAGCAATGTAGTGTTTTGTCCTGCTACGCTGCTGCTTGTAGGAAAAAATAGCTTGTTGCTGGAAAAGCTGAACTGTTTTGAAAGCAGCTAAGCTATGCTACTGGAAATATAGTTAATAAAAATGTGCAAATAAAAGCTGTCATTGTGTGTGACCGCAGAATCCCAGCTGACCCCTTTCAACTGAGTCTGATTGACTGAGAGCATCCAGCATCGACTAATGAGACACACATATGCCCACACACTCGTATGCAAGCTTAGACAAAGGCAAAAACGCACGCACGCACACACACACTCGTGCTGTGCGTCTCTTTGTGTTCTTAATCGGCTACAGATGTGCGCTACAGAGATGTTGGTGTGACAGGTGTGGGCTGATCTGTGTGGCTTGCGTCAGAGACTCAGTGTTTAGAAGTGACAGCACTCTGCCAACAGTTCTTAGAAACAGGCAGTGTTAAGAGGAAGCTTGTTCGGTCAAGAAAAAGCGCATATTTAAAGTCTTCATTATTCAATTTCTGATTTACAATAAATTGTTTATTATTATTTTAGGCCAGTTGTACGAGAGAGACAGTTAGATGTTTGATCTGTATGAAAAATCCTTCATACATGCAAGTGTGTTCTACATAGGGAACTCCGGATTAGGTTACACCCATCACTAAAGATGATACGCACACACAAGCACTCAAGTCAGGATGTTGTGTAAGCAATTCAGGAATTGACTCTCTTTGAGGCATGTACGTAGACATCTTATAGCCCGGAGTTCACACAGGTTGTCGGAAAAGTGGGAAATATCCAAATGAAGGAATTTCACGTCAGAGCCAGGGGTCACAATGTACTTTTGACATTTTCATGATGGCCTAAAGCTCAATTCTTGAGTCATTAAATGATTTTCACAAAGCATCAGCAAAACAAATGACTCGGGAGAGAAGCTGGGGAAAGCAAAACAACATGTGCAAGTAGGAAAATGATGTGACGCAAGACTTGAAAATGGAGCCAAATTGGAAAATCGAAGAAAGCAGGATGCTCTTAAATTAAGCTTGCTTGTTTAAATGGTCTGTTTTCCTACACTAGATTCTCACTAAACTGATATGTGTACCTGAAGTGAGTATGCACATTTTTGTAGGTAAGTGCATTCCTCAACCAACAAGTTATTGAGACGCCATTGGTACATTGAAGTCACAGCACGGATAATTACAGTTTGATATTGATTCATCTATCGCATGGACTAGGCATCCCTTATTGTTTATTACAGCATCTGCCTCCATCTTTCATTAGTGGTGGACTAATTCAAACAGTTGCATCGTGACAGGTGCGTTAGGATAAGTACCGTTCTGCCTTCACAGCAGACAGAGATGTTTAGAGAGGTCCATGCTTCATCTGTGCTTAATTTAATTATGTGAGCGTCATTACTAATGGAGGAAAGGGCTTGAGTTTTTCATTCCTGTCGTCAGTTCGCATCCTGTATGCATTCAAGGAATCAAAGCAATTAAACTGTTTGTGTGTTTGCGTGCTAACATGACTTCCCTCACAGTCCTGGTCTGATATTACATGCACACAAACACACAGACACACTGCACCAGGTAGGGACTGTTGGTCTCACCTCTGGGTGACTTTACTGGCGAAAGCCCGTGTATTAGTAGTGTCATGGACTGTACAAGGCATTGAGTGCTTCTCAGCGCACTACAGCGATTTCCCACTATTATTAGCTTAGGAACAGCAAAGCCTCTTAGGCCTCTTTATTTAACCAGATAGCCAGTCTGATGTGGAACTGAACAGCGTCTGATATGAGCAGGCAGACGCTGGGACTCCTCTCCTCATACTGCATAAGATCATTCCTCATCATAGATTATTACTGACCCAGGTTCTGTGAGACCGTGCTGAGGGGGTTTGGAGCTGGATGAAATGTTTCTATGAACCTCAAGCAACTGTCACATCGTTCAAGTGGTAAATTTGAGTTGTTGTCGTAACTAAACTGCATGCCATATTAGTCACAATACTACACTTCCCTCATTTCCTTCCAGCAGATGGTTCTGGGTTGATCTGGGTCAGGTTTCCACTCACTGACGTTCCCAGCAGACATAAGGTAGCAAAAACTAATGGTGTGTGTGTGTGTGTGTGTGTGTGTGTGTACAAGGCAACAGACATCAAGTATGCAACATGTTTGTACTGCACACAACAGTACCATTCAAAAGTGTGGGGTTGGTAAGATTTTTTTTTTTTAAATAAATACTTTTATTCAGCAAGGATGCAAATAAATTACTGAAAAGGAACAGTAAAGATATTTATAATATTACAAAAGATTTCAATTTCCAAATAAATGTTGTTCTTTGAGCTTTCCATTCATCAGAGAATTTCAGCAGAGTAATGGCAGCTAAAAATTCAGCTTTGCCATCACAGGAATAAATAAAAAATGCAGTAAAATAGGAAACAGTTTTTTTAATGTAATATTTTACAGTATTATTGTTTTTACTGTATTTGGGATAAATGAAGCCTTGGTGAGCATAAGAGACTTCTTTCAAAAACAAACAAAAAATAAATCAGCACTTGGAACAGTAGTGTTGGTTTTTGTAAATAAGATTTTGGAACTAATTGAAATGTGCTTTGTGACTACTTTTGCTTATAAGGACAGTGAGACTGAGGACAAGAAAATATACAGAGCTGGACTGGAATTTGCACTGCTGTCACGGGCACCACGGTGTCAGAGCATTTGCACTTGCTGTGCTGCAGCTCTAACACTTCCATTTTATGAAGGATGATGCAGATGTCATGTTACTGTATATATCTTTATCATGTGAGGACTGACACAATACTTTCATCATAGTATTCATTAGCTCTGCTAGGGAGGCTGGGAGGTCTTTTGGGGGAACAATCTGTTCTTGGAGAGCTAGTTATAGTGCTCATTACTCATTTTCTGTTATTCTGCTCTCTCTTTCTCTCACACTATAATTTAAAAAAATATATTTCTCTTTCCACATCTTTATTCTCTGCCTTAAAGCTGCACAGTGCCATTTCTGTGGCACTATTAGCCATTTCACACATTTGGGTGTTTTTGCTTCCAGGATCAGCCATCGCAGGGTAAACTTGCTTCCAGTGAGAGCAATAGACTAACAAGAGCAAGGTCTGGAATAGGGTTGGTTATCGTTTTAATTTCAGCCATTCTGATTCTGAGTCTGCTTATTGATTTAGATTTTTAAGGAAAAAACTTGTTATAATATGGTGATGTGAATATAGGAAGGACAGAATTACTACAAATTTTGGTTGAAACAGGAACTGGTGAAAGCCAAATTGGTGCATTCAGTGACTGAATTTCTTACAACCAAAATTAATTTCTGTATATAAAGATAATAAAGAAGCTTTTGAAAAGTGTCTCAAGCATCTCTTTAGATGTCCAACCTGAACCTTAAACCAGCCTCAAAAGTATCAGCCTACTTTTCCACTGCTCCCAATGCTCAGCACCCTCCATCTCTCTCTTTCAGTCTTTTTTTCTCCTTTATTTTATCCACCCATCATTGTATTTATTCATGGCGCTATGCTAATGATCTGGCAGCCAGCATTTGGTGGATTAATCAAAGCCTCTTCTCCCTCATGAATGAAGTTCAGCATGAAATTGTGGGTAAAAAAAAACATAGGCTTTGCCTTTGCAGATTAACTCTAGGGATCAAAGATCTCACATTTTTTCTATGGAATGTTATTCTGAGTTAGTATACTGCTGCATCTTTGTAGTATATCGCAGCATTGTGTGTGTCAGATTGAGTAAACTCCCAGTGCCAAGGTTGTCCTATATAGTGTCTGTAAGCAAAATCAAAGTCTTTTGATTTCTTTTTGCTCTGTTGACCACTTTGATCTCGGGTAAATTCAACTTCCTTTCATATACAGATTGAACAGGCAAAAAGCACTGTTTATGATTCATAGGGAGAGGCATGAGGCCTTTCTTTACGTTTTTGGGAATCGTAAGCTGCTGTGTAATGTGAACTGCAATTGACCAGGCGTAAGATCTGAAACAAGCTCCATTGCTTTGGCTATTTCAGCAGTGATTGACAAGGTTGGGACTAAATGAACCTGAGGCGTTCCCTCTGCCGGCTGAGCTTTGTTTATCCTGTAATGTTATCACAGCATGAGATGGTTTAATTAGGGAGCTTTATTTAGATAGCAAACATACGTTCATGTTGGCTTAGGCTACCATCACCTAGCACAGCGGACATCCGCAGCTTGTTGGTGATGTAACTGGCTGCAGAACGGGGGCCACAGCAGTGACTCTCCTGCATGGGGAACAATTTGCTAAAAACTGCAAAAAAAGACTGAGACAGTGGATGTTGCTAAAACCAAGAAACTGATGTTTTTTTAGTATAATGTCTAAAAAAGATTTGACTTTTCGTTCTATTCAGTTTCTGTTATAAGATTATGGAATTCCATTTTGAAGACAAAACATTATTAAAGGTATACAGGCTTCAGATTACATTAAGAAATTGCTTAATAGTATAAGCAATGACATTTATGTTGGTTGGCCGAAAATGTATTTGTTCATCATCTTCTCAGATGATTATCTTTTTGAAACCATTACATGGATACCATCTCAAGTCAAATTATGTTAAAGCTTTTGCTCTTATGCTATCTGTGCAGAGTGCAATGAAATTACTTTATTTGTATTTCATCTCCATAGAAGTATTCTGCCAGGGTGGTCAATGGTTTCACCTTTTTTGTTGTATCATAAAAAAACATAAAACTGTTTCATAAACTATTTGATTATAGACCGTTGAATAGAAAGATGTCCCTATGTTTTCATAGAGGCATTTTATTAATTCAAATCCCAGATTGAATTAACTATAAAATATTATGTCTAAAATATAAACACAAATAAATAAAGCAGATTCATATTTTTCAGTTTCACCTTTGCATTTAAATCTTACCTGATATCATATTTTTTGCAACATGTAGAGTGATTCATCAGTCATGGGTCTGCTACAATGCAGTGTGTAGGCCTACTTACTTCTTGGAAGGATGACTTGTCATCTTTTTTCACTTCCTAAAGCAACGGTTTAGTGTGTGCAAAAACTATTTGCTACTCTAGAAATCAGTTTTGTAAAATATGACACCTATAGAGCATGCTCATTCTACAAATATCCAGTGTAGGGCTTCAGCTAAGTTAAATTAATCTTATTGATGATTATTTTGATTGACCAGATAAAAGAAATGTAAATTTGGCAAATTCATTGCCACAAACAAACCAACTCACAAAAACGGTCTAGTGAAGTGTGTTTGATTATTGTCTCAGCTTGCTGCATGCACAATGTGACACAAAAGCAGCAATGTAGTGTTTTGTCCTGCTACGCTGCTGCTTGTAGGAAAAAATAGCTTGTTGCTGGAAAAGCTGAACTGTTTTGAAAGCAGCTAAGCTATGCTACTGGAAATATAGTTAATAAAAATGTGCAAATAAAAGCTGTCATTGTGTGTGACCACAGAATCCCAGCTGACCCCTTTCAACTGAGTCTGATTGACTGAGAGCATCCAGCATCGACTAATGAGACACACATATGCCCACACACTCGTATGCAAGCTTAGACAAAGGCAAAAACGCACGCACGCACACACACACTCGTGCTGTGCGTCTCTTTGTGTTCTTAATCGGCTACAGTTGTGCGCTACAGAGATGTTGGTGCTACAGGTGTGGGCTGCTCTGTGCAGCTTGCGTCAGAGACTCAGTGTTTAGAAGTGACGGCACTCTGCCAACAGTTCTTAGAAACAGGCAGTGTTAAGAGGAAGCTTGTTCGGTCAAGAAAAAGCGCATATTTAAAGTCTTCATTATTCAATTTCTGATTTACAATAAATTGTTTATTATTATTTTAGGCCAGTTGTACGAGAGAGACAGTTAGATGTTTGATCTGTATGAAAAATCCTTCATACATGCAAGTGTGTTCTACATAGGGAACTCCGGATTAGGTTACACCCATCACTAAAGATGATACGCACACACAAGCACTCAAGTCAGGATGTTGTGTAAGCAATTCAGGAATTGACTCTCTTTGAGGCATGTACGTAGACATCTTATAGCCCGGAGTTCACACAGGTTGTCGGAAAAGTGGGAAATATCCAAATGAAGGAATTTCACGTCAGAGCCAGGGGTCACAATGTACTTTTGACATTTTCATGATGGCCTAAAGCTCAATTCTTGAGTCATTAAATGATTTTCACAAAGCATCAGCAAAACAAATGACTCGGGAGAGAAGCTGGGGAAAGCAAAACAACATGTGCAAGTAGGAAAATGATGTGACGCAAGACTTGAAAATGGAGCCAAATTGGAAAATCGAAGAAAGCAGGATGCTCTTAAATTAAGCTTGCTTGTTTAAATGGTCTGTTTTCCTACACTAGATTCTCACTAAACTGATATGTGTACCTGAAGTGAGTATGCACATTTTTGTAGGTAAGTGCATTCCTCAACCAACAAGTTATTGAGACGCCATTGGTACATTGAAGTCACAGCACGGATAATTACAGTTTGATATTGATTCATCTATCGCATGGACTAGGCATCCCTTATTGTTTATTACAGCATCTGCCTCCATCTTTCATTAGTGGTGGACTAATTCAAACAGTTGCATCGTGACAGGTGCGTTAGGATAAGTACCGTTCTGCCTTCACAGCAGACAGAGATGTTTAGAGAGGTCCATGCTTCATCTGTGCTTAATTTAATTATGTGAGCGTCATTACTAATGGAGGAAAGGGCTTGAGTTTTTCATTCCTGTCGTCAGTTCGCATCCTGTATGCATTCAAGGAATCAAAGCAATTAAACTGTTTGTGTGTTTGCGTGCTAACATGACTTCCCTCACAGTCCTGGTCTGATATTACATGCACACAAACACACAGACACACTGCACCAGGTAGGGACTGTTGGTCTCACCTCTGGGTGACTTTACTGGCGAAAGCCCGTGTATTAGTAGTGTCATGGACTGTACAAGGCATTGAGTGCTTCTCAGCGCACTACAGCGATTTCCCACTATTATTAGCTTAGGAACAGCAAAGCCTCTTAGGCCTCTTTATTTAACCAGATAGCCAGTCTGATGTGGAACTGAACAGCGTCTGATATGAGCAGGCAGACGCTGGGACTCCTCTCCTCATACTGCATAAGATCATTCCTCATCATAGATTATTACTGACCCAGGTTCTGTGAGACCGTGCTGAGGGGGTTTGGAGCTGGATGAAATGTTTCTATGAACCTCAAGCAACTGTCACATCGTTCAAGTGGTAAATTTGAGTTGTTGTCGTAACTAAACTGCATGCCATATTAGTCACAATACTACACTTCCCTCATTTCCTTCCAGCAGATGGTTCTGGGTTGATCTGGGTCAGGTTTCCACTCACTGACGTTCCCAGCAGACATAAGGTAGCAAAAACTAATGGTGTGTGTGTGTGTGTGTACAAGGCAACAGACATCAAGTATGCAACATGTTTGTACTGCACACAACAGTACCATTCAAAAGTGTGGGGTTGGTAAGATTTTTTTTTTTTTAATAAATACTTTTATTCAGCAAGGATGCAAATAAATTACTGAAAAGGAACAGTAAAGATATTTATAATATTACAAAAGATTTCAATTTCCAAATAAATGTTGTTCTTTGAGCTTTCCATTCATCAGAGAATTTCAGCAGAGTAATGGCAGCTAAAAATTCAGCTTTGCCATCACAGGAATAAATAAAAAATGCAGTAAAATAGGAAACAGTTTTTTTAATGTAATATTTTACAGTATTATTGTTTTTACTGTATTTGGGATAAATGAAGCCTTGGTGAGCATAAGAGACTTCTTTCAAAAACAAACAAAAAATAAATCAGCACTTGGAACAGTAGTGTTGGTTTTTGTAAATAAGATTTTGGAACTAATTGAAATGTGCTTTGTGACTACTTTTGCTTATAAGGACAGTGAGACTGAGGACAAGAAAATATACAGAGCTGGACTGGAATTTGCACTGCTGTCACGGGCACCACGGTGTCAGAGCATTTGCACTTGCTGTGCTGCAGCTCTAACACTTCCATTTTATGAAGGATGATGCAGATGTCATGTTACTGTATATATCTTTATCATGTGAGGACTGACACAATACTTTCATCATAGTATTCATTAGCTCTGCTAGGGAGGCTGGGAGGTCTTTTGGGGGAACAATCTGTTCTTGGAGAGCTAGTTATAGTGCTCATTACTCATTTTCTGTTATTCTGCTCTCTCTTTCTCTCACACTATAATTTAAAAAAATATATTTCTCTTTCCACATCTTTATTCTCTGCCTTAAAGCTGCACAGTGCCATTTCTGTGGCACTATTAGCCATTTCACACATTTGGGTGTTTTTGCTTCCAGGATCAGCCATCGCAGGGTAAACTTGCTTCCAGTGAGAGCAATAGACTAACAAGAGCAAGGTCTGGAATAGGGTTGGTTATCGTTTTAATTTCAGCCATTCTGATTCTGAGTCTGCTTATTGATTTAGATTTTTAAGGAAAAAACTTGTTATAATATGGTGATGTGAATATAGGAAGGACAGAATTACTACAAATTTTGGTTGAAACAGGAACTGGTGAAAGCCAAATTGGTGCATTCAGTGACTGAATTTCTTACAACCAAAATTAATTTCTGTATATAAAGATAATAAAGAAGCTTTTGAAAAGTGTCTCAAGCATCTCTTTAGATGTCCAACCTGAACCTTAAACCAGCCTCAAAAGTATCAGCCTACTTTTCCACTGCTCCCAATGCTCAGCACCCTCCATCTCTCTCTTTCAGTCTTTTTTTCTCCTTTATTTTATCCACCCATCATTGTATTTATTCATGGCGCTATGCTAATGATCTGGCAGCCAGCATTTGGTGGATTAATCAAAGCCTCTTCTCCCTCATGAATGAAGTTCAGCATGAAATTGTGGGTAAAAAAAAACATAGGCTTTGCCTTTGCAGATTAACTCTAGGGATCAAAGATCTCACATTTTTTCTATGGAATGTTATTCTGAGTTAGTATACTGCTGCATCTTTGTAGTATATCGCAGCATTGTGTGTGTCAGATTGAGTAAACTCCCAGTGATCTATTTCCCTTGGGGTCAGAGTTCACAGTTGGATTGACATGTTGAGTCTTGTGTGACACCTAGGTTTGTCCCCCTTCCTGTCTGTCAGGCTCTGTCGTCACAAATAGGCATGTCTTATGACAGGGAGTGTGTGGAGCATCTATAAATAAGTCAATCAGATGGAGGGGGATAGAGAGGGGTAAAAATAGAGAGACGAGAATTGGGGTAGAGAAACATAAATGAGAGCATTTTGAAAGAAAAAAAAGAACACTGGGTAAGTCAGTCAAAGGAGGATAAGTGAGAGAAAGGCCATGACTCCATTTGCATTAATTTATTTAGCTGATGCTTTTATCCAAAGCAGCATACCAGTGGGGAATCAAGATGGTATTCAACGAGACTTGATTGCGTTGCATTGTGAAATCGCAACGCTGATTTTATTTTTGACTCTGTGGGGCTGTATGCAGCTTGTAGAAACACATCTCTCTGGCTGCTCACTGCTGTCTGGCCCTGTCAGGCTCCCTCTGCCCAGTCACTGGAAGCTCATCAATAACCGTTAATAGACCACAGGCACAATATGCTCTGTGGGTGTGTGTCTGTACAGTATTAGTGCATAATAGCCATCTGTGTATGTGCGAGCTGGCGTTATTAATAGGGTCGGTCTCTATGTGGTGACAGGCTAAAGCATGCGCCTATATGCGAATTTGTTTCCCGTGTGTTTTTTGTGCACGTCCTGAGATAGACGACATGTGCACGGGTTATTCCTCTCTGGATTTGAGCCCATCTGTCGCCCCACCCGAAATTCTCCCCATTGACTAACCCACTGGCTCTCTGTCTCATTATATCTGCTTTTAAATGGATCTGACTCTATGGATCTTGCTCTCTCACTCTCACTCTCTCTCTGTGCTTCTCACCCCTACCATCCCCGTGCGCGGATACTGAGATATCAGTAGTGTTGTGTTTGTGCTATAATGCTCTTATTGTTAACCTGTTGCTAGTGTTGTAGCGTCTGTAGATTCCCCAGTGGTTTGTTTGCAGCTAGCCCGAGTCTTTCATTTTCAAGGCTATCAGAACAGCAGTCCAAAAAAGGAGAGAGAGAGGAGAGAAAATAGCCTGTTCTCTTTCATCCCTCTTATCAGCAGACAGAGACCTTGAAGTGCCTCAATAGACCGTAATTATTTATGTGTTAGTTATACGAGCAATTACACTGTGACCTTTGGTAAATGTTATACAGTTTCTATAAGTGACTTATTTTATGCACCTACCTGTATGTGTTTTTTGCTAACCGTAGTTCTGGTTTTTAAAACTCTATCCCTAGAACTGTAGAATGCTGTGGTGAAGTGATTAATACAATTACTGCAAAATATTGATTTAATGAAAGAATAAAACTATCAATTAAAAATACTTCTCTGCAGTGCAGGCGTTTGGGATATCTCCATCAATGCACAGCCACTGAAGAAAGGTGCCAAAAAATCACCGCCTTAACAATGATAGAAACAACATTTAAAATGTTATCCTGGTTCTAAATCAGTATATCACACACACCTTATGTAAATATGCAGTTTTTTACACTTTTTAATATTTTCTATTTTGCGTTGATCTTTTATCATATCTGTTATGTATCTATGTTTTATTTGTAAGCAACAATTACTTGAGTATATGGCATATTAAAGGCCTGTTCACACCAACACAAAATGCTCTGCACAGAAATTTGGGATAAATTTGCGATTTTATTCATACCTAAGTGAAAAAAATATATAGGTAGACTAAAAGACAATGCATATTCACTCCCTGACAGTAGGTGGCTCATATGGAAAAGCAGAAATATAGCTGTCCACAAGGGTATCAGTGCGCAGCTTTCGATTTCTGACACCCACTTGCTAGTCAGACAGTATTCACATGTTTTCCAACAGCCGTTCAGATTTTTGAACGGTTTGTCTCAGCAATACCAAATACAAGAGTTGTTAACAGTCATTAATACACATTCTTTTAACAGATGGTCCACAGTCCACCTTTGTCATTCTGGGTAAGCGCATTGTCGGTAGAATGTTTTTTTAAGGCACAGTATTTCTCTTCTGCATCATTCATGGAAATCTATTCCCTCAATATTTCAGAACTCCACTGGCTACACTGTACAAATGCTTATTTTGTCCCTTATTCTTCTGTCTGTTTCATCCTCTCCATGTTTTGTCTTGTTTTTTTTTTTTTAGATCTAGAAACAGATGAAAACACATCATTTTACGTCCTCAATGTGGGACAACCTCCTTCAGTGGTGAACCAATCATACGGTCTCCAGCGGCATGGAGGCCCAGCCCAACTCATTGCCACCTCCCCATCCCTGCAGGCCCACCACAAGGCCTATGAGCCCAGCTACGAGCCCCAGGACTCTAAATACACGCACACAGGGGTGGGCGGAGGAGGCCATGGCCCACCTAAGGCTTTTGAATGTCCCAGCATCCAGATCACCTCAATCTCCCCGAGCTGCCAGCAGGAGATGGAGGCCAGCGAGGATGAGATGAGAGCGAAGGGTCCGGATAGAGACTACCACAACAGACCTCTGTCTCGAGACCACCTGTACCTGCCTCTAGATCACTCGTATCGAGATTCATCCCTGAGCCCGAGTCCATGTAGCAGCCTTTCCTCTCGTAGCTGGTTCTCCGACGCATCGTCCTGCGAATCCATCTCACACGTGTACGATGACGTGGATTCAGAGCTAAATGAAGCAGCGGCACGTTTCACCCTGGGCTCGCCGCTGACCTCGCCTGGCTGCTCTCCACAGACTGGACCACATGAGGAAGTGTGGCAACAGCAGCATCACCATCATCACCCGGCCTTCATTCACTCCCTTTCTCATTCGCATGGCCATTCTCTCTCACCCCGCCAGTCGCCTTGCCACTCGCCCCGTACCAGCATCACAGATGAGAACTGGCTGAACCCTCGCTCACCCTCACGGCCCTCTTCACGTCCGACATCACCCTGCGGGAAGAGACGCCACTCCAGCGCTGATATATGCTACCTGGGCTCTTTATCACCCCATCACTCCCCGACTGCCACGCCCGGCCCCTCGCCCAGGGGGAGCGTGACTGAAGACACCTGGATAGGAAGCCCATCTATGGGTGTATCCCCTTTCCAGTGTTGTCCCTCTGAGGCTGACATCCCCTCCAAGACGAGAAAGACCTCCCAGGACTGTACAGCAGCAATCCAGTCAGGAAAGGGTGACCTGGGCATGGATGACTCTGGGAATGTGTCTCCTTTGCTTGACTCACCTGCTGAGGACGGCATGCACGGATTAAAGAAGGATGGATCTGGAGAGCAGTTTCTTTCTGTCCCATCTCACTTCACATGGAACAAACCCAAACCAGGACACACACCTATTTTCAGGTAAACTCCCTCTGCTGTGAAGTGACATCAGAGTAACCATTATTGAGTTCATGTGAGTATAGCTCTACAATGCTTCTTTCTTGCAAGTGTTCATGTGTAGAGACAATAACTCAGAGTGAATTGACTACTAAATTGTCTGCGGTCTTCTAAGGTAGCATCCAAACTGACAGAGAACCTCATTTTACTGATTTGGCTGCAACTGTTTTTGTCTCTCACATGCAGCACACAAATAGCACTTCTTAAAGCACAAGAGACTCAACTTATAAATTATCTTAGTTTTATTGCCAATAAGCAATAATGCAGTGGGAGATGTTAAAATCCTATATTTTTGTCCAAATAATTAAAACACTAAAAACTAAAATCAACAAGTGAATTTAAAGGGTTAGTTCACCCAAAAATGAAAATTAGGCCATAAATTACTCACTCTCAAGGCATCCTAGATGTATATGGCTTTCTTCTTTCAGACGAATCCAGTCTGAGTTTTATTATAAAATTGTCTTTGATCTTTCAAGCTGTTTAATGCCACTCAGCGGGACTAGTAATAATCAATTTAATCTAGCTTGCGCTTACTGAAGCAGTTCCGGGCAGATGACGTAGGACGTCGGCATTGCACATGCGCTGCTCAGAATTGACGAACGCGGAAGCTAAAGTAAGGAAACTTTGCTTCCTTTGCTCCTGTTAACAAACGTTGGTTTTCACGAGACTCACCGGCGCATGCACAACGCTGACCTCATACGTCATCCGCCCGGAGCTGTTTCCGTGTACAACTGTTGGCGCAAGCTAAATTAAAGTGATTATTACGTTTTGAATATGGATATTTTTCTTACAAAAAACGCATCGATTCGCTACAGGAGGCCTTTGTTCACCCCCCCAGAGCCGTGTGAGACTTTTTTTTTAATGGATGGGCGCTTTTTATTTAACTTCTTTTGGACTGAAGCACTGCAACACCCGCTGAGTGGCATTAAACAGTGTGAAAGATCAAAATTATAACTCTTGACTGGATTCGTCTGAAAGAAGAAAGTCATATACACCTAGGATACATTGAGGGTGAGTAATTTATGGCCTAATTTTCATTTTTGGGTGAACTAACCCTTTAAGCATCACAACATTATACTGTACAGTCTGAAATATGGATAGACATTTTGAGGTTTGCTAATGAATTGTTATTAAATACAAATTATTTTAAAATATTAACTATGTGAGGGATTAGGAAGGAAAACTAAATGCAAAAATATGGAAAAGGAGTATGCACAACAATAATAAACAATATCGATTTGTGCCAATAAATGTATAAATTTAACTACTTAGTTAGATTTCTGTATTTAATCACGATTAATCACACCTAACATTAAATTTTGGATAGATTTTCACATTGAATCTCTTGAATTAATGTGGAAACAATATAAAGAAAGTATATATAGAAACAATATAAAGAAATATCTTCAGGAAGTAAAAATGCAGATAATTATTATTTTTTTAACAACAATTATTTTTAACACAAACAGCAAATATTAATCTCAAAAAAATCGTTATTTAATCTATTACTAATTAAAATAGTACCAATATATCACGCATCCTTGCGTTCAGATAATTATTAAGCATGTTGCTAAGCTAACAATGCAATACTATAATCACAAATAATACCTAGGAGGACACATAAAATAGTTTACTATGGAAATAGAGCTACATATTTCTGAAATAAAAATATGTCTATAGTCTGTTATTTATCCATTTAGGAATTTTATTATTATTATAATGTTTTTCTATATATATACTTAACTCAATGCAAAGTATTCTGAGGTTGTCTTAAATGATGGCTCCCCAAAAAATGAAAATTCTTTTTATTTATTTATTCATTTATTTACCATCCCATTATTACTTTCATTCAACTGTGGAACACAAAAGAAGATATTTTGAAGAATATTGAAACCATTTTGATGACTGGCATTATCTTTGATTGCATGGTCATAATAATATTTTTCAAGACTTCATTCACAGAAGAATGTCAGTTGAAAATAAGGGTGAGAATGACATATGGATGAGTAAATCATGACAGAATTTTCACTGTTGTGGGAACTATCCCTTTAAACGTGAAGAATATATGTGAATCATTAAATAATGGCAAGCCTTTATTTCAGTGATGCCTTACTTTACTGATAGTTACCGCACTACTTTTAGAACAGATCCAGTATACATTTAGAGTAGCATGATGAGGCAGTTGAGTGAACTGAAGAACAGAAAGAGTTAAATGTGTGTCTGCTATCCATATCAGAGCATCGGATAATGCCTGTGTGTGTGTGTGTGTGTACACGCATGCTAGTCAGAAGAAGACGGCCTATGTGTGTACCCTGGCCTTTCCTTTACCCTGGTTTTCCTACCCACAATTATTCTGTTATCGACTGCACCAACACAACACAGTTTTTAACTCAGTTAGGCCCCTTCATTAATTATCCACAATGTATGGGATACACCCTTGATTCCAAAGTTGCATAAGAAATAAGCACATAGTCACAGAACTTGCTCTCCTCCTCACAAGCTTGTAAAGAATCTTCCAGCAGAGCAACACGTAGGAGCAGTGTTGACTTTACGGCCGTACCTTCATACAACAGAGACATGATACCTGATTCCTGTTATATGAGCCCACAGCTCTGCTGTCTGCCATCGGACCTGTTTGTGAGTGTGTGTGTGTGTGTGTGTGCTGACTTCTCCATCAATCAACAGCAATAGAAAGATCTAGAAGCTTGTTTGGTTTAACAGATGGGTTTGCTATGGCGGGGTGGGTGAAGTTGGCACAGTATTAAGCTGAAGTCTATAGCGGGTCTAGTTTAAGACAGCCGGCTAAACATAACACACTTTCAGATGAAGACACACACCTGCTTGCCTCTTAGGACTGGTCGATGTATCAAATGTACATGATGTTTTTGTTTTAGTTTTTGGCTTTTATGTTTCATAAAAATATTCATATGCCTTTCTTGCAAGGGTCAGGCTGTCACTGGTCGGCCCAGACTGACAGCTGGTCCATCCTGTCAGAGCTGCCAGAATATGTTAACATTTTGGAAATAAACAAACTGCATCTGTCATATGCAAAGTAAACATAGATCACATGCATGTCATCATAGTTCTTTCATATAATGGGGTTCATTTATTTTATCATTCTAATATGCTGATTTGGGGCTCAATAAACATTTAGAATTATTATCAATGTTTAAAACAACTGTGCTGCTTAATATATATTTTTTTAAACAGTGATACTTTTTTCAGGATTCTTTGATGAATAGAAAGTTTGAAAGAATAGCATTTTTTGAAATATAAATATAGTTTTTGATCAATTTAATGCATTCTTGCTGAATAAAATTATTAATTATTAAAAAAAATCCTTACTGACTCCAAAATTATGAATGGTAGTGTAGATGCAGAGTAGTGTGAAGACATTCTTGAATAGTGGTGTTGATTTAAACCTTAAATTGGTGTTCATTTTGTGTACAAGAGTTGCGTGTGTATAAGGCAAGTGTTCATTGTCACAAGTAAAGCCGTTTGATGTCCACAGGCCACTAGTCCACTATCGTTAGGCCACTACTGTCACACACATTGAGCCTTCTCGCGTTTCCCCTGACGAACCATCTCACGTTACCATGACAGCATGAGGAGTGAGGGGTGATTGGGAAAGAGAGAGGATGGAGAGGATGTGGTAGAGAGCTAGACTAAGACAAAAAAACATTCACTGATCACTGATTTACCCTTATGTCATTCATAAATTTCACTAGTCATAAGTTTTGCATATCTTTAAATGCGTAGTTCACCCAGAAAATTAGAACTTGGTCATCATTTACTTACTCTCATGTTGATCCAACCCTGTGTTTCTGTGGAACATAAATGAAGATATTTTAAGAAATGTCTTGCTTTTTTGTACATGCAGCAGAAGTCATTGGTAACCAAAAGTGGTTTGATTACCACCATATCCAAAATATCTCATTTGTTTTCAGTAGAAGTAAGTCATATAAGAGTCATATAAGTTTTGAACAAGGGTGGCAGAATTTTCTTTTTTGGGTGAACTACCCTCTCACTGAACTGCTCTGCATCTTAAAGGGTTAGTTCACCCAAAAAAGAAAATGCTACTAAAATGCTGTGTTTTACTCACCCTCGAGGCATCCTAGGTGTATATGACTTTCTTCTTTCAGACGAATCCAGTCGGAGTTATATAAAAAATTGTCCTGGCTATTCCAAGCTCTATCATTGCAGTCAGCGGGTGTTGCAGTTGAACAGTCCACAAGTCGTCAAATAAAGCGCGCGCATCCATAATAAAACATGCCTCACACGGCTCCAGGGGGGGCGGTTGATTAAAGGCCTCCTGTAGCAAAACCATGTGGTTTTTGTAAGAAAAATATGCATATTTCAAAGTAATAAACACTTTTCTCTCACTTCCGGTATCTGTCATACGCGGAAGCCGTTCCAGCGGATGACGTATGACGTAGGGCTGGGCGATATATCAAAAATATCTTATCGATAATAGCCTTTAAAAATATTGCGATATCCGATAATATCGTCTACGTAAGCCCCACCTCCACCACGCCCCGCCCCCGCCGAGACAACATTGCCGACATGCACCATAAACACACATCATGTTCGGTTTGGTCTTAATTATTGCCACAAAGTTTGGTTTTACTTTTCTTAGTTTGGGCTTAAACTAATAGAAAACATTAGCTTTGCTGTTATTTTGGTGTTGCTAATAATTTCCACTCTGTTCTTATCAAATTTGAAATGAATTTCGTTTTGTGAGGAGAACTGTTGAGGAAAAATAATAGAACCCAATTTTAAGTTCATCATGGTGAAGTTGGACATTCTGGCGGTGATTGTAATAATGATAAATGCTCGTTGATGTCATATAATATTGTCTTGAATAAAATATGCCTATTTTCAGATGTTTCTCTTTCTTTTTGGCATTATCGCCTGTGTAGACATTTCATGATGGTAAGTTTAATTTCCTTAATTATGACATTCGCAGCATTGTTTTTATACTTGTAGTCAAGCTATAACGTATTTGATATTTATCATGAATGAATAAAATCATGCAAGGATTAAAAACGAATTCTGAGCAAAATCGTTAAGGTTTTTTTTCTTTCTTTCTGGTAGCCTACTAGTTCGGAGGTCTCTTTTGGCCCGTTTTTAACTAAATAAAAAGAACTGCTTTATTTATTTAGAAGCAGGGTAATTTAAATTTAATTTTTGTATTGTAATTTTTATAATTTTTATTTTATTAATCAAAATACAATGCCCACAAAATAATATTCAGTGTTGGGCTGCCGAATCGCCGAATGCATATATGTTGAGGGGCGAGCTGAGATATAGTACTATAATGTCTTCAGCCGTTTGCAACAAAACTTTATAGTTTTGAATTAAGAATTTATTGTGCTATATATCAGCTTAATTAAACATAATTATATTGTATACATGGTATAAAAATCTGTAAATATATTGCACTGAAATGTGCGCTGATATTGCGTATTTTAATTATACCTGTCATGTTTGTGGTTTTTCATCATTATGAAGTCTGTTTAAATAAATATTCAGAAATCCATGCAGTGCTACTTTTTATTTTTTATCTGTTTAACTTTTATTAAACTGCAGATCAAAATAGAATAGGCCTATACCCTAAATAAGGATAAATTATATTGGAATGCATAATACACAGATGCATGTTACCATTACAGTAGTCAGTGCCAAACAACAGGCAAATAAAACATAAACTGAGGTTACAAAAGTGATTCAGTCAAGATCAGTGAGGGTTTTTCTTTTCTTTCGTTCTTTAAATTAACATCAATGGCTGCTGTCAATGCACGGATCCAATACACCCTTGTTTGCTTTCTCCGCTCTTTACGTTCAATTAAGACATAACCGATTGTATTTATGGGATATTTTGATACAATTCTGTGTGTATTTGTCCATTCGAATGTGTAAGAATGTGAGAAAGAGAGCTCAGTCCAGTGTTCGTGTATATAAGAGGCGGCTTTTGTGCGTGCGTTTTGTGTGTGTGTGCAGCACAGAAAACAGCGCGCGAGTGCAGAAGTGAGTTCTATTTCGTCTTCTTGCAGTTGAATCTTTTGAAATTACAATAAATGCGCATACAGGAATCGAGGAGCAGAATCGAAATGTATAAAGTAATTTGATTCCTTACCTTATGCATCTGATCTGATTTCCGAAATTGGAATAGCTTTTCAATGCCCAACCCTCCTACTAAATTATTTCATTCTTGCATGCAAAAAGACCTGTATGGTGACTATAACTTACTAGGTTTATCATTTGTAATTTTTTCCCGATAATGTCGATATTCATCTGTTACCTGACTGTTGACATCGACATTGCGATACTTACGAGACATCGTCGATATACGATAATATCGTCCTATCGCCTAGCCCTATTATGACGTCGGCGTTGCGTGATTAGTGACGAATACGGAGAGAGAACAAAACAAAACGCTGGTCACGAATTAGAAGTACAAACCGAGGATTTGCGAAGAAAAATGTCGGAGGATTTAGATATGAACCAAGAGGAGACTGGTTTTCCTTTGCTAAAGTAAGGAAGTAAAGTAAGTTTGCTTCCTTTGCTCCTATAAACAAACTCATGAGACTAGCATACATGCTGCGTCATCCGCTGGAACGGCTTAAGACAGCGGAAGTGAGAGAAAAGTCTTTATTACATTTGAAATATGGATTTTTTCTTACAAAAACGCATGGATTCACTATAGGAGGCCTTCACCCCCTGGAGCCGTGTGAGGCACGTTTTATGGATGTGTGCGCTTTATGTGATGACTTGTGGACTGTTCAACTGTAACACCCACTGACTGCAATGATAGAGCTTGGAAGTGCAAGGACAATTTTTAATGTAACTCCGACTGGATTCGTTTGAAAGAAGGAAGTCATATACACCTAGGATGCTTCGAGGGTGAGTAAAACACAGGCTAGTTTTCATTTTTGGGTGAACTAACCCTTTAAACGTGACATATACTATGTTATTGACTATATTAGCCTTTAACCTGCCCTCACAAAAGCATGTTGCAACATGGTCTTTGTTCACAAGTCAAATTTCAATTTTTTTATTCCAAAGTCTAAATTTCTTATTTTGAGAACATATTTTAACATCTAAAGTAGCATAATTCATACGCTTTTTTTTTTGTTTGTCAGTGGACGACCATATCACAAGATATTTGTTGGCCTTCTCCGCACACCGCAGCTGCACGACTTTATTTTCAAATTTCATTTGGTACAAATCCTGTCCATCCCGAACCACATTGTCATAGCACTGTTTCATGGGAAGTGGGAACCATCTCTGGCAGCAGCACAGAGACTTGAGGAAAAAAAGATGTTTGTTCAGATTCTAACATAAAATCTATGCATCCTGAACTGTTGCATAGCTGCTCACTGACACGATCATCTTGTTTTATACTGTATGTTTTCATTTATATAGTCGATCTACTACCTGACCACTCTACATTGTATAACTGCTCTGTTGGTGTTGCTCTTAATCTGTGTGTAGGGCGTCATCCCTGCCTCCCCTGGACTGGCCGTTGCCGAATCAGTACGGGCAGTATGAGCTAAAGGTCGAGGTTCACCCCAAAACTCATCACAGAGCTCATTACGAGACCGAAGGCAGCCGAGGGGCCATCAAAGCCGCATCCGGGGGACACCCTATCGTCAAGGTGAGTCTCCACGTTTACTAGAGATGCACCGATTGCAATCTTCTTGGCCGATTCCGATTTCAGATTTTTTTTGTTAGTGTGATCTGCCGATACCGATTTTTGCCGATTCCGATTTTCTTTCTAAGAACTATAATTGACAGCATATACAAACAAAAATCTACTTTTCTTCAACGCAAAGTTTAAAACGCAACACAAGTAAAAAGTCAGTGATAAAATAAGAACAAATAAAAAAATAGCAAAGGACAGCACAAATAAATGCAATAGAATAAAGAGAGCTATTAAACTAAGTTTTTCAGGTTAAGTTTTTATTCAGTTAATTAGTGTTGCTTTCGTCAACTAAAATTATGACTAAATATAGTCGTCAACGAACCTTTATCACGTGACGAAAACGAGACGAGACGAAAATGCTGGTCATGTGACGATGGCGATAATTAAATGCACAATGCAATATTGTTGACGAATAGAAACGAGACGAAATGTGGCTTACAAAATAAAAACTATGCTAAAATGTCTCTTCATTTTCGTTGACCAAAACGAGACGAAACGAAGGAATCTCGTGCTACTGCAACAAAATTACCCAGCTGTAAAATCAAAACTTTGTTTAATTACCATTATAACTATCTCACAATGTTTACATGTGAATAAAAGCCTATATTAAAATCTGTCATATAAATTGGTTTCTTCATTAGAAATTAGCCTACTGATTGCCACCATTGATAGACAATTTTTTTTTTATAATATTAAAAATATCTAATGACATTTATATTCTGCAGTTCTTCTCTGTTGTACCAAATATCTATACTTTTCAAATGATCACATCGAAGTTAGAAATTCAAATATTGTGACCAAATTAATTTTGTAGGGTGCCACAAATTTGTTAAAATTTCCAAAGGGTGCCGCGACTAAAGAAAGGTTGGGAAACACTGATTTAGAAGACGAAAACCAAACAAAGTTAAGTCTGACACAGAGAAAGGGACCGATGGCCGGCCAGCCGGGGTTCGTCTTTATTTAAATTTATGTGTGTGTACTTCTAACATGTTTGGTTGGTAAAATAAATGTTGTAAATTCAAATCAGAGCGTCTTCCGTGTCTGGAATGGATGTATTCTTGAGACTATAAGGTAACAATAATATAATAAGATAACCTTGTTTGAAATGGGTTTGGCTAAAATACAATTTTGGTTTCGTCTATACTACTAGGCACTTATACTATATTGACTGGGTTAAATAGAATTACATTTCTAAAAAGAGACTAAAATACAATTTTCATTGACTAAAACTAGACTAAAATAGTCATGGATAATTCTGACTAAAATAAGACTAAAACGCTCAGACTTTTAGTTGACTAAAACTTGACTAGACTAAAAAGAGTATGAACGTGACTAAAACTAATAAAAACTAAAATGACAGCTTCACACAAAGACTAGACTAAAACTAAAATTAAAACAGGCCGCCAAAAACAACACTACAGTTAATAGATACTACAGAAATTAAAGTAATCAAATGTAAAATAACACATCCAGTGTTATTTTACATTTGATTACTTTAATTTCTGTAGTCTTCATTGTAAAAAATTTCATATAGATTAATGCTTACCATTTAAAGTTATAAAACGTATTCAGTCAAGAGCAGAAAATTATTTTTTTGTTTTTATGTATTTGAACATTTTAGCGCAGTTAGCCACTCATTTTGGTATTTGTGGCTCACAAGCTGTTTGAGACTGAGCGCGGATTGTGCGCTCCACTAATATAGATCAGTGGTGGTGCGCGCGCGTTTGGTATAAGCGCGAAACCTGCGGGAATGACTAAAATAATGCGCAATACAAGCACTATTTAACCGGAGTGAATGAGACGTGTGTGAGAGAGAAGGGGTCGTCGGAGAGAAGAGAGCGAGAATGCGCGGCTGACGTTATTGCCTGTGCCGCTGGTAACAAAATGGATCGGCTCGAAATCGACAAGAAGTGAGACTGACCGGCCGATCACTGATCCGGGCCGATCGATCGGTGCATCTCTAACGTTTACCGATGATTTCCCGGCCGAATACATTTGTTTTCCCACCACCGATTTGGCTGATGGTACGAGAGGTTAAATTTGGTTTTGGATCATCGTATGAAGCCCTGTGGCCTTGATTTCTAAGTACTCATTACGGTGGCCGCAAAAGTGGGAACAGAGCATGATGCCATCCGTTCCCTCACAGGAAGCAGAACTTGAGAAGCGAGACCACACAGAAAGCGTCTGCTGTGTGGCCTAGTAACCTCATTACTGGTCATAAAATTCCTTTTACTGGGTAACAGCTAGCGACCGAGTGTTTTGGTGTCAGCTAGATCTAAGCAAACTGTGTAGCAGTCTGATTAGGGACTTTATTTCCTACCGACTGCTCTGTGCTACTTGTACTAGCAGCTTACCGGAGGGATCATGGGAGCATGCTTCAGAAGAGGTGATGGCATCATTTATGTAAAATGAAGCCCAATTAGTATCCTGCTGTATCATGATCGGATAGGTAAACTTACCTGGCACTCTCCTGAGGCTAGCTCTCCGAGAGAGACCAAGAGAGAGAGAGCTTGTTGGTAAATATTTTATGGTCTTGGAGGCAGTGGCCTCTTTTGTGGCAGCCGTAATGAGGCACACACACAACTTGGGAACCGAGATCATTGAACATGTGAGGAAGAGAAGAAGGCCTTTCACCTGAATCACTCTGGCTTTGAATGGTCCATTAAACAACCACAATTACAGGCCTGCATTTCTGCCACATCACACCTCAGTCTTGTGTCTTGTGGGCCATTAATTGGCAGACATCCCTTTGTTTATTACCTTCATTAGGTTACCTGCATGATCATCTTTCATTATCAGACATCTCATCTCTTTTATACTGCAGGACTGCCTCTACAATGCCCTTTGTTCCAATTCTTCTTGGTTACTTGGAACCATTTTTATGTTTCTTTGCACTTTTTCTGAACTATGATACATTAAATATATCGACCTCAAATACAAAAGCAAATGACACAATATTTGGGTAGTGTTTCTCTCTGGAATGAGTTTGTGTGCATAGGTGGTTGATATGGCACAAGTTTATATGTGCCCAAGTAGGGCTTGTGCAAATAATCGAATGCGATTTTCATGCGCATCTCATCAGTAAAGTCGGTTCTGTGATTAGTAGTAAATCTCCAGCACGTGCGTTGATAGCCCAATGCCGAAGGTTTCATACTGAAGATAGAATTGGGTAATAAATTAGTAAATTATAAATAAAAGTACTTTGAAGTAGTGCTTTGTATTGTTTCATAATGATATTATTGATGCATTAATTGAGTATAGGCCTACTTGAAATTCAGTCAGTGCTCAAACATTTGTCAAGGGCTGAATGTCTAAAGCCTTATGATGATCAAGGATATGTTTTTATTTAAAAGTTTGTATGAACAATTACTTGGACACATCTGTGGAGAAGTCAAAGATGTCAGGAAGATCAGATAACATCTTAGAAGGACATCTGATGAAGTTTTGCCACGTCACTTTTTCCATAAGATGGTATTATTGTAGTGAAGGTCACAATGTGTGACGTGTTTTTTATTATTATTTCTATTATTATTAATTTGAGGTAGTGATGCTCAAAATAATCTTCATATGGAAGTTATTTTTGTCTGTAAAAAAAAAATTTAAACATTTTCATTTGTAAATTATTCATTTTAATTATAGTTGGTTTGTCAAAATTATTTGAAAATGTTTAAGAGAAGTTTTTCAACATATGAGCAATATTTCCTAATTGATATACTTAATCAGAGGCTTGATTTCAGTAGACTAATGACTGGCAATTAGTATGCAGATCTTTCCTTCAGAAATGATATGTACCTTCTGCATTGGTGTTGTTATAAAAAAAAAAAAAAACTTTTTTTTTTTTTTTTTTTTTTTTTTTTTCTTTTTTTTTTCTTTCTTTTTTGTGCCATGAAATTGACTGCTTCCATATGTGCTTGATGCTTGCCGGTTAGAGTTTTTTATTATTATTTCTATTATTATTAATTTGAGGTAGTGATGCTCAAAATAATCTTCATATGGAAGTTATTTTTGTCTGTAAAAAAAAAAATTTAAACATTTTCATTTGTAAATTATTCATTTTAATTATAGTTGGTTTGTCAAAATTATTTGAAAATGTTTAAGAGAAGTTTTTCAACATATGAGCAATATTTCCTAATTGATATACTTAATCAGAGGCTTGATTTCAGTAGACTAATGACTGGCAATTAGTATGCAGATCTTTCCTTCAGAAATGATATGTACCTTCTGCATTTTTAGAGAAGAAATGTGCATTCATAGTTCAGTCAGGAAAAATTTAACAAAAGTGAGTTAAAATACAAACACTTCAGTTGTCCTTTTCAAAACTGCTATCCTATTTTTATGTCTTGTTTGCTGAGATTTGTCTCCCAGTTTCTAATGCTTAAACAGCAACCACCCGTATATACATGTGAATCAGTGTTGTGTGAGTGAGCGTGCCTTTTTTACTATTTCAGAGTATTAATGACTAACTCTTTAACATCGTAGCCCCGCTTCCCCTCACTCTACGACTGAGGATGCATAATTACCTCACATTAATGAAGTCTGTTCTGTGGTAGACACACACTGGTCCACCCACAGGGAAATACTGTGCTAGAAAACCGCTAGAAAACCTGGCTAAACAAAAAGTTTTGGTCATATTTTTACAAGAAGAGAATTAAATGAATAGGGAAAATTCATGTGTGTTTATGTGCTCACTAAATAGTGCTGTGTCAGTGTTTGTCATCTTCTTTAACCCATTTATGAATCATGGGTTTACTCAATTTATTTAACTATACCACACCATCAATCAGAATCAAATTATGTTTTGTTCCCAGTTATGATTACGCTTGTTTTAATGGTGGTTTAGCATAAGAGTGAAGTATACTTGTATTTTTCAGTATGCTCTGTATAGTTTCTGAGCAGTTTAGGTAAATCTTAGTGATTAAGTAGTAAAAATGGTGATAAAAATGGGTTAGATTCCTTTTATATTTTTATCAAAATATCAGGATTGAATTAATTAGCATTAGTTAATCCATTAACAGCATTTATTACAGCGTTTATAAAGGTTAACTGTCATTTCTACAATTACTAATACATTTTTTATTATACGACATTTGTTGTTAGAAGACATCATTAATTAAAACTGAGCAACTGTATATGAATGAATATTAACCTTTATTTTTTAAACATTTCATTAAAAATAGTTAATGATACCTAATGCATTAACTGATGTTAACAAATTCATTAAATTAAATAGTGTTACTATTGTATTTTCACATTTTTCTTTGGTTTTTGTTCATTTCGACTCTTTAAATACTTTTACTTGTGGTTTTGAAAGCCTCTGGTTCCATTTGGGAAAGTCTGCACATGGAAAATCTCCCATACCTTCAGACCTTTCGGCGAGCAGCTGTTTACGATAATGTTTCCCATGATGCTTTCTGGGGCATGCGCTGCTGGAGTCTTAGGCTGCTACTGCGGAGTATCTGTTGTTGTGACGTCAGCAGGTGACACCGCAGACTCCATCTGTCCTGGAAGTGAGCCTCTCTGCGGTGACTGGATCTTAGAGACAGTGAACAGACTCACTGAGCCATATTGCCTTCAGCAGCACTTACGCTGCCAGTTAGCCAGGAGGACAGACCCATACACCTGTATGCCAGGTGTAAACTAGCACAGACGCTGTATGTGTGTTTTTATGTATACATAATTTGGTAGAGATGGCATAGGAGGGTAGTACCTCAAAAAAAAATGGATGAGACAGCTGTCATTAAATCAAAACAAGTTTAATTAAATGAACTTAAAATGTTGATCTCTGAGTGAAAAGTTAAAGGCACACCTCTATGCTCCTGACCTTCATTACACTTGCTGTGTTTACCTAGCATTTGTTGACCAAAAAAAGGTAACTATTAATAATAGGCGAACAAACAGCCACTAGTAGCCAATAAGAGCTAAACAAAATATGCTTGTTATTCTGATACTGTAGTTATCAATGCTATCGCATATGCTTTTAACTGAGAAACCATATAAACATCAAATGGAATTGGAACATCAATTTATTTTTATTTCAATTTATTCCTGATTTAAAAAAAAAAAAAAAACTGGGTCAACAGTGTTGTGAGTGTTATAAACTAAAAGGTAATTTGTGCGAGTGAGTGTTGTTATAAAATTACACTGGTGTGAGTGAATGTGTGTGAGTGAATACGTTACCTACAGTCCCCCTGTTTTCTGTTGCTGCTTTTACTACGGTTTCATCCTGAAGCAGAAGAATCTGTCCTATCTACCCCGTCCTTTTTGCATTTGTCTTAGAGTTGCAATGTGTAATAGTTTATGTGTAGAGTAACGAATAGACCAATTATGTGGATGGTGGACCTTACACAGGTCATGAGGTTACAGGAAGGTTGTGAAATTTGCATTACTGGGGCTTGAATGGGCTAATGTTACAACCAGAAACGCACATGCACGTCCTGCAGCACTTTACCGCTCCAGTTATTGTGTGAGAAATCAGATACGCGCTTTGTGGTGAAATCGAGAAATGCGTGCAAGTGTATCTATCAGTTGTGTCAAGCTGCCATAACAGAAGGCTGCGGATTGCAGCATACAGTAGCCAGACAAACACCAGCAAAACAAAGTGACAGTGTTTACTGCTAGTGTTTGGACTGGGCTAATTCACAGTTCAGAGATCTACGGGGAATGCTGTGTAATGCCCTACAAACCTCGCTCACGTCTCGTGCTCTCTGGGTTCACTCTTAACCAAAATTAGCACACCTGTTGCTAGGAGACGTAGAAGTTCTGAACCCATCTGGCATAAACTTTCCTAAATGTAAATGTGTGTGTTAGCGATCACAATTGAACTGGTTAAACACAAAGACACACACAAAGGGCAGCAGAGTTTACATTAGCCGTAGGATCTGTTCGTGTGTTTTATTCTCAGAGAAAGTCACTTGTACCTTTCACCCAAGGCCTTTATGTAGATAAAAAGGCCCAGTGGAGTCAACACACATGGTGGAAACCAGCTTTATGAAAAATAAATTGCCCTGTGTTTTTACAAGAAAAATGGTAAAGGAATATTCTGGGTAAACTCTACTGACAGCATCTGTTGCAGGCTGTCAATTATCACGAAGAAGAAAAGTCTAATGGCAGCTGTACTGGACAGGTTAAAAGCAGAAATGCAAAGCCTGTATTTTTGTTAAGCACTTTTCTAAATTATGATTTTGACTTGGGACTACCATTGTGTACATGCCTATTGTAGAAAATTACCCACATCTTGCCTGACAGGCTGAAGAGGCTCTAACCTTGCCCTTACAAGCATGTAGTGATGATCAGCCTGTCGGGCAGTAAGCGGGTCTTACTGAATAAATTTACATTTATGCATTTGCTTGTAGATCCTGACTTGCGTTGCCTTTAAGTTATACATTTTATCAGTTCATATAGGGCTGGGCGGTATGACGGTATATATCATTACCGTGGAAGAAAGTGTCTATCATTAGAGATTTTGCTCTATTGTGTATTCCGTGGTATGCATGTGTATCTGCGTAACATAGTACTACTTAGAAGTTATATACACCCTTGAGTGATAAAGAAACATTCATGAATGAGAAAATAAGAGTGGGACGCACTTGACGAGATAAGTGCAATAAGCATTGAAAAAGAACTCAATGCGGTGCTCTCGCTGACTGATACAAACACACAAAGCACACACTCAGAAAGCCCCTCTCTCAGACAGCATTTGATCGCGAATTTGGGACATGTGAGATGTTGAATACACTTAAGTGCAATAAGCAGTGACAAAGAACTCAATCTGCTGCTTGCGTTGACTGACACAAAGCCGAAGCATGCACACTGAAAGCCCCTCTATCAGACAGCATGCAATCGCATGTCTGTCATGTTTTATTGTGTTTGAATGGTCAAATACGCGCACAATTATGTCAAAATGGCCATTGTGTGGAGTATTTATGTAAACACAGGTGGTTATGTGTTAAATACATATAAACAGTTGGGTGAAAACTGGATGTGTATTAGTATATTGGATCCGTGCAGCTGGTTTTAAAGGGACAGAAGTCTAATTTACCTGCTGCTATCTGTCATTAATAATGTTAACCACTCACTGCACTTGACTGAATCACTTTTGGATCTTTAATAAGAATCAGTTCATGTTTGATGGTTACAGTTAAGACTATGCAGTGTTGTATTTATACACTCTTCAATTTCTGTAATATTTTTAACTTTATTTTTAGCCTACTGTAGCTAAAAAAAATCAGTTTATTTCATATTTATTTGTTCTATTGTGTTTGTAATTTTTTTTCTTATTTTAAATAACAAAAATAAAAACAATACTTTATTTTTTATTTTTAGCCTACTGTAGCTAAAAAACTTAAGTTTATTTCATATTTATTTGTTCTATTGTGTTTGTAATTTTTTTTCTTATTTTAAATAACAAAAATAAAAACAATTAAAAAATCATATCGCCCACCCCTTAGTTCATGTATTCTATGCTCTACCATTTAAGTTACAGGAATGCATTTCATTTAATAAAATATAAACATTATTTCTAGCCATCTTCCATTATAAATGTGTTACATTTACATGTACACATACAGTTTTAACAAACTGAGAAATGAGTCAAAATATTATATATGGTACAGTAAATCAGTAGATTTTAATCTGGAATATTTCTACAATGAATCCTTCCACAAAAACATTAGATTTATTGTTTTGAGCAACATGGCTTAGTATCAGATAACATCATTGTGAAAAACAAGATGGCTGACCTAAGTGACCCTCAGACCTCACGGTGGGTGATTTTCAGTGCTGATCAGAGATGTTTGTTTACCGTTAAAGTTTTGCTCGCAATGTGCTTGTCTGTGGAGCAACCCTGTTGTCTGTATACCCTCATGAGTGTACGGCTGTGTGTGTACGGCTTTTGTTGTTGTATAGCAGCCTGAGGCTGTATCTGATGTGGACTGAAGAGTGAAGAGTAGCATACAGCACAGTGAGAACGGAGGGGGTAAGAGAGGTACACATCACGGGAAATGTTGTACTCACTGTATACAGGTGTTTTATATCTGGATGTGTTTGTGTGAGAGTCGTAGCAGTCCTTTCACACATGATCTGTGTGTGTATGTGTGAGAGAAAAGAGAGTATATGTATTCCCCTTATTTAAACAATTGGTTGCCCAGCCTCCTGGGTCTGAGTGCTCTCCATGTGTATACCTCTTTTTTTCCCCCTTTACACTCTCTCTCTCTCATACATACACACACACACACACAGGCTGGCTTTTGTTGTTGTATAGCAGCCTGAGGCTGTATCTGATGTGGACTGAAGAGTGAAGAGTAGCATACAGCACAGTGAGAACGGAGGGGGTAAGAGAGGTACACATCACGGGAAATGTTGTACTCCCTGTATACAGGTGTTTTATATCTGGATGTGTTTGTGTGAGAGTCGTAGCAGTCCTTTCACACATGATCTGTGTGTGTATGTGTGAGAGAAAAGAGAGTATATGTATTCCCCTTATTTAAACAATTGGTTGCCCAGCCTCCTGGGTCTGAGTGCTCTCCATGTGTATACCTCTTTTTTTTCCCCTTTACACTCTCTCTCTCTCATACATACACACACACACACACAGGCATATGTTGTGTAAACACTGCATCGGTGAACAGACCTCTCGCTGTGTCCAGTAAGCACAGAGAGCATGTCAGCACGAGTCCATGTTTCGGGGCCAGAGGCCACAGTGTGTGTGTGTGTGACTGTTTTTGTGTGACCTTGAGTCTCCTCCCCACCCCCTCAGGCTCGGGTTTACCCACACACACACACACACACACACACACACAATCATACTCCTGCATGCACACACATGCACCGGCTGGCCCTCACCATAGCAACCACAGAGCAACACAGGGAAACAACTTGCCAGCAGCAGGTTGGAAGGAGAGATAGAGAGATGGAGAAAGAAGAAGGAGTGGAGAAAGAGATTTAAGAGAATAGGGGAAGGAGACGTGAAACTTGAAGGGGAAATTCAAGGTTTAGAGGGTGTGTGTAGGGAGTCAAAGCATGATGAAACGTGCATCCTCAAGTATGGCAGCACAAAACGTGCCGCTTCACACCAAAACATGCACTGCACATACTTTGTTGTACATTAGGCTGTGCCTTCCTGCTGTTTTTAGACCATCTGATTCTGTGTTTCTTTTAGCCCACACTGCAATCAGAAACAGTCGGAATGAGATGTCTTTATTTAGTCCTCAATATGAAAGGCAACCCAGGGAGGCTATTTTTGCCCCGCTAGCTTTATTCCAGCTATGGGACATGTGACTGTTCTTAATGTCAGCAGTTTAATATAACCAGTGTCAGGGAAGGGAGGTTACAGGAGTGCAGGGACAGTCGTCTGGTGAAATTTCACACAAATGCACACGGTGGATTTCTTGAGCCCTGCAGATGTGATGAGAGGAGCTTTTCTGTAGCTGCTTGTGTTTGGAGAGATGCCACATCACTCATTCAAGAGTCTTGGTTTTTAAGCTTGTTTGTTTTCTGCTGTCCATCCGCAGCAAACCTCTCCTAGCTTTTCTTCGGGATTAAAAGAAGAAAATAAGCGGGAATAGAGCAGGGATATAGTCACTTAACAAAACACTAATGACGTCCCTTTCCTTAAATGAATTGCTAAATCCACAAATCTCTTTGACTAATTGCCATTTTGAAAATTGGAGGGGGGAAAACGGCTTTAACACATGTACAGTAGCGATCAAAAGTTTGTTCTCAGTAATTTTTGAAAGGAATTAATACTTTTGTTCAGCAAGGATGCGTTACATTGATCAAAAGTGACTGCAAAAAAAAGTAATGGCTGCTGAAAATGAGAAATAAATGACATTTTTAAATATTTAAAAAAAAAAATCTGAATGACAGTTACAGAACGAGAGAGAGAGAGAATGAGAAAGAAAGAGTGCAGTGGTCGTACTGAGCCACAGGCCTTCAGAAACTCCTCGAGGATGTGGCGCCTTGTTGTTGCTCTAAATGTCTTGAAACTTTGCTGAGGCTGCAGCATGTTCATGGAATTTCCAAAAGTCATAAATGTCCATGGCCTGATGTATCATCTTGTAAAGTGATTTTACATTATAGTGCATCATACTGACCGTTAGGGGTTTGGGATACTTCATTTTACAGCATTCCAGATTGAGTTGAATGTATCTGGTGACCTTAAAGTGAACATGAAATCAGAATTAACACTGTTTACTTTAATAATACATGTTCCTGGTTCTATTTTGCATGATTCATCATTGCATTTTATTCTAAACAGAAATGTTTGTCTTCATAATCTTTCATCAAAATGTAATTACTGGCTCCATTATGCTATGAAACGTCTACTCTTCAGGATTCAGTCAGTTCCCAGTAGAATATTGAATGTTTTGTTTTACTCACATGTTATATCATAATTTGGAAGGAAAATGGATTGTGAGTGTGGTTTCATGTTGATTTAAATCATATCATAACATCATTAAAACGGTAGAGGAAAATTCACCTTTTGATGTTGGCCAGAGTTTGCAAATTAGACTGATTGGGATGAATAAGCACTATTTAGATTTATGTTGCACACTGTGCAAAACTAGAGAGCAGCCATTCAAAAGCTATTCAAAAATCTGGAATCAGTACAATTTTTTTTCTTTAATATTTTATTCCGCAAGGATGCATTAAATTGATGAAAAGTGACAAAACTATAATAATATAAGCCGCACAACCATTTTCAATCTTAGTAATAATCTTGTTAATAAAGACTTTTCAAAAACATTACAAAATGTTACCGACCCCAGGCTTTTAATGGTAGTGCAAGTTGAGCTAGTTTTTGTGTGAACCTGGCAACCCATTTCACACACACACACACACACACACACACACACACACACAAGAACTGATGTCCTGGTGTCCAGTAAGGTTCGCAGCTGTTACCAGGGGTGGTGGACCCTTACCACTGAAAGAAATCTTACATGTACATGGTGTTGGCAGGGTCATGGTTCATTTAAGTTGAGCCCTTCACCCTTTTTAGGTCTTAAAGCATAAACATGGCCTCCACTTCTGAATCCCCTGTCGTCTCAATGCACTGACCCAGAGCGAGCCCATAAAAATATAGAGTGCAGTATATTCAGTCCTGTAAAAAAATGATGAGGCAAAGCTTTCATGAAGACTGACCCATAATGCTCCATTTAGCATTTTTTCTAAAGTCGTCTAATTTAGTTCAGCAATATGGTAACACATTACAATATGTTCAGCTGATTACCATTAGTAAATGCATCATGTACTAACAATGAACAACAAATTGTTTTACTGAATTTTAAAATCTAGGTTAATGATTTTTTTTTTATAAAATAAAAGATGAAAAACTACCATTCAGTGTTAATTTTTGTTAGTTCAGAATACATTAGTTAACATTAAATAATACAATTTGTTAAAAATGTATTATTATATGCAGAAATCAATCAATGCTAAAAGTTGTTTTTATTGTTATTTTATGTTAGCTATTAACCTGTACATATAGAAACTTCTTGTAAAATGTTACCATTAATATTTTGAAACTAAGCATACCCTTTTGGTTTAATAATTTTCTCAGTGATGCATGTCTCCAAGTCTAATAAAACCATGCTGTCCTGGGAACTACATGAACCAAATCCCACCACCATCCAAGTCTTCCGTTGTTCCCTGATTCTCTTTTCCCCACCGTCTATTTCTTTTTCCCCTTTCCACAAATATCTGGCTCTATTCTCAAGACCCGTCAATTTATATGTGAAGCATGTTTTTCTCATTATTGTGTTGCTGTGGTTGGCTTGGTCCTTCTGTTACCTGTGAATTGGTCATCTCTCTCTCTCTCTTTTTTTTTGCTCTGGTTCCCAGTTTCTCTCTCTTTTTCTGCATTGGGTCAGTGTTTGCCAAGCATAACATTTCAACAGTAGAGAGATTGTTAGGAGCCTGTGTGCTCAGCCTAAGTAACACCCTTTATATGTGAAGCATGTTTTTCTCATTATTGTGTTGCGCTGTGGTTGGCTTGGTCCTTCTGTTACCTGTGAATTGGTCATCTCTCTCTCTCTTTTTTTTTGCTCTGGTTCCCAGTTTCTCTCTCTTTTTCTGCATTGGGTCAGTGTTTGCCAAGCATAACATTTCAACAGTAGAGAGATTGTTAGGAGCCTGTGTGCTCAGCCTAAGTAACACCCTCCCACACACGCATGTCAGCGGAAAAGCTCCCCTCCGTTTCTGAACTCCTCACCTGTCTGGGAAGCATATTGGCAGGTCAAACGTGTGTACATACTGCTGGATGGGGCATTGCATCGCCACACTGTCTCCCTGTGTCTAACTGAGGTTTGCGTCGGACACCCTAGTGTGCAGCACCAGGAAGGAAAACGTTTTTCTGAAAGCTTTTTGTTCTGGAAAAGACTTCAGCGACTTCACAGAATGATGTGTTACATCTAATTATTCACATTTTAATGGGTTTTTCACTTCCCTATTTCCGTTTTCAGAAGATGAAAGTCTTGTTTGTACTATTTTAGCAGCAGAAGTAGAATGTCTTTTATGGTTTTGTTTTTCTTTTCTCACCTTTCTACCCGCTCATTTATTTTTTCCTTCAATTCGGTTTCTGTGTTTTTTCCCTTACTCGTGACTCGAAAACGTGTCTTTATGTTTCTGTCTGGATTTTAATTACTTGCTGGAATGTGTTTTGAAGTCGTCTTGGAAAAAGTGGGCTAACGTCTGATATTAATGTGCATGGATGAGGATTTGGGAAGTAATTGCGCATATGCAGGGTTATTCAAATGAAAACGCATTGGGGGAAATAATTGTCATGCAAATTGCCGTTTGATGTGGTGGATGTCCAGTGCTTCCAGATCAATATAGCCTGTCAAAAATATCTGGTTTGGCTATTGAGTGCTGCAGGGATGACTATTTTGTAGGCCAACCTGGAAGTTACCATCACCCTGTTTCCTTAAAAAAAGGATTTTCCTACGGTCTTTTGGATTATTGCAGAAATTAAGTTCCAATCCAGTCATTTTACCATTAAAATGTATGTTTTGCTTCATATCATTGTTTTTCATAGCAGTTCATTTGTCCATTAAAAAGGACCTTAATCAAGGACCATTAAAAATCCTGCTTAACCACAATTAACTTCTTTATTTTCATGGAAATAAAAAAATTATATTGACTCACCTCTTCACTTTTTTAACAGCTTGTTGGCTACAATGAGAAGCCAGTGAACCTGCAGATGTTCATCGGGACAGCGGATGACCGTTATTTGAGGCCGCACGCGTTCTACCAGGTTCACCGCATAACAGGAAAAACTGTCGCTACGGCAAGCCAGGAAATTATCATCGCCAGCACGAAGGTTCTCGAGATTCCTCTCCTTCCTGAAAACAATATGTCTGCCAGGTACCTGCCAACAGCTCTTCTCTTCAGCATCAATCTAGATTCTCTCTCTCACACACACATGCATAAATACACATTTGTTTTTTGTATTATAGTGAGGACTTTCCATTTGACTTTTGTTTTTAATAATATTGAATATCCCCTAACCTACCCATCCTTAAACCTAACCCTCGCAGAAACATTTTTGCATTTTAAAATATGAATTATTTAGTTCAGGATGATAAAGTTATTGTCCTTGTGGGGACTGTCAGCTGCTCAACACAGTGTAGATGGTTTTAGGTAAAGGAATTTGTCATCACATTGTGGTGAAATATGCAGAAACTCTAGAAGCCATATTTCCAAAGAGCTACAGTTTCCTTCTAAGATAATGATATTTACTATGGCCGCTAAACCTAACCATAACTGAAAACACTATTGGATTTGGATTAAATATGAGTCTTTTAAATCATCACATATCATCACAAGTTGATTTTCTATGTGAGAGAAGACCTTTTCAAAAATCTGTCGTTCATTTCATCATTATATAACATTATATCTAATTTTCAGTCTTCACTGTCACATGATCCTTCAAAAACATTTTAATATGCTGATTTGGTGCTCAAGAAACATTTCTTATTATTATCAATGTTGAAAACCGTTATGCTGCTTCATATTTTTGCAGAAACTGTGATATATACTTTTTGTAGTATTCTTTCATGAATACCCTATAGTGAAAAATAAGTATACTGAAATTTATTTGAAATACATTTACTGTTAATTTACTAAAAATACATTTACGTAGTTATGCGCTTAATAAAAATACCTTGCAATTGTGCTTTTAGTATACTAAAATGGTATACTGAAAGTCTGCTAAATTGGAACAACTAATTTTATGCTTAATGCACTTTAATTGTGCGGAAGTAGTGCTGAAGTCTGAAGTATATTTGATTGTGCTAAAGTGGAACAATTGCGAGTATACTTAAGGTGCACTTTAAATGTCTTACATTTAAAGACTGATATTATTGAAAGATCATACAGTCCTCATCAATAGTGACATTAAAACATATTTTAGGCTTAATATTAAGAAATGAGAATTGTGCACAAATAGTACTCCAAATAAAGTTTAATTATAATTTTTATATCAGTAAGTTGAGCGATGTGTCAGTAAATATGTTAACAGATTTGAACTATACTTAGTATGAAATAAATGTATTTTAAATAAATTACTTTTTTGTAAAAGAACAGCATTTATTTGAAATAAAAAAATTCTATGACATTAAATGTGCAGTATTTATAGAATAAGAATGTTTCTGATCGAAAACAATAATATCTGCCATTTTTAATAAGCACAGCTTAAACTTTGAATTCTGTTCAATTAAAAATATTCCTTTTGCTATCAGTTATTTATTAACTCCATAAAGAAAAGCGTATAAAAAGAGTGTAAATGACTTGGAGTGAATGGAAATCATTTAAAAAGCTTTGCTTGATAGGTAGGATGATGGAACTGTTATGGATACTCCTTTCTCAAGTGTTTCTCCTGCTGTGTTTGCCAGTATTGATTGTGCTGGAATCCTGAAGTTGAGGAACTCTGACATTGAGCTGAGGAAAGGAGAGACTGATATTGGACGGAAAAACACTCGGGTCCGTGTGGTGTTCCGAGTTCACATCCCACAACCCAATGGAAAAGTGGTCTCACTGCAGGCTGCTTCAATTCCAGTGGAGTGCTGTAGGTTTTATACACACACATAGAAGAAAAATATATTTGAGGGGGAGGGGGAGGGGGGGGGGAATTATATTATATTACTGTCTAATGTAAATTACTTTCTTATCTGTATTTGTGGTGAAATAGCCCAGCGCTCAGCACAGGAGTTACCTCAGGTCGAGAAGGCCAGCATTAGCAGCTGCTCAGTGAGTGGAGGAGAGGAAATGGTCATCACTGGCTCCAACTTCTTCCCTGAGTCAAAGGTCATTTTTTTGGAGAAAGGTCCTGGTAAGAATCAATGGGGTTCAAGTGCTATTTTAGATTGGAGTTTCTTTTCTCCATGATTTGGCTCTCTGGAACACATGTTCAAGCATTTTTGTTTAATATTTTTTCTTTTTTTTTAAGAAAATGTAAGTTTCATACTGTATCTCTTGGGCCTATTCTTCCCACATATTTTTCTCACTTTATACATAATTTAAATTCAAATCAATATTTCATATCCATTTATTAATTTATCAAGTAGCTATGCACTAAGCTACAGTCAGCAGGTCGTAATATCAAAATTAACCCCTTTTAGGGTGATTTTAGATCCCTCCACTTAGTATCGTCACTTGCATTTGGCTAGTACTAATTCCTTTTAGCAGGTTGCTGCAAGCTCTGCAAGCACAGCTGAGTATGCACTACAAATGTCTTCACCATTCACTGTGAGCAAATATTGCCTCCTCACCTGTCTTACCCTCAAGGGTCACAGTTATACCTGCACTAATCTCTGTCTTAGTGAAGCTAAACCAGCCTTATTCTTAAAAACAGCAAGATCAGGTGGGTTTTAGCTAAAGTCTGTGTGGCTTTGGGAAACTGGAGTGACGGGTAAAATGTGAGGGAGTGTCGATTTCTCACTTCTCATTTGAGAGCGCAATTTGATTGTTGCTCGTCTAACCAGAGTGATTTATCTTCGCTTTATCAGCATCTTGACCTCCCACGATTTCCCTTCTCCTCTGGGGACACTGTGTGTGTGTGTGTGAGTGTGTGTGCACGCATACGTGTGAGTGCAGTTCAGCATGAACACACCTGCACACCTACACAAACACCACTGCACTCAAGCAAGCGCTCACTCCATAAATGCATATAGATATATACAAATGCACTCTGCACACACCTACATCCAAACTGCGCTCACCCTATAAACACGTGCAAGTGCATTGTGCACACAAATACACACCCTCATTCCTTATGTTTATAAACTTGTTTGTTCACAAGTTTATAAGCATAAGGAATCCCCCCCCCCCCCCCCACCCCGTCCCCACCCACCAACACCCATCCCCACTCAAACACAAACCAC
>NW_015506055.1:784442-791455 GCF_001515645.1 Sinocyclocheilus grahami | reverse complement strand
AAAAAAGAGCCTATGCTCTCTCTCTATCTGTCCACACACACTAGATTTATGGTTGGCCGTATTGTGGCATGTCACTGTTGTCCTAGAGCTCACCTGTAGACCTTAGCATCTGCTGTAAGGATGACTCAGAGCTCAGCAGGGTTGCTCTGGCTGCAGGCACACTGCTGATCACTCGCTGGATCCAAGACACAAAGCAAATAATAGCTTCCTGTGTGTGCGAGACAAACTTTGCATTTCCTTATCTAAAAAAAAAAGGAAAATAAATAAAATGATTGGTTTCACTAAAGCCTGTGTATCTAATGCTTTTTAAGCATAATTTTGCATTTTCAAAAGTGATTAATAAGGCACATTAGAATGGATTTTTTTGTTTCATAAAGCATTTTTTGTGCAACCAAAGCTGTACATTAAAATGCTTCCCTATATATTGTTGCACATTTAAGGAGTGTGATTTGTTATATATTGTGTTATAATGCCATCTGTACATGAGTAATGTAATACAGAATTTACCAACTTAATCTTTTTGTAAGGCCACAGTCAGATACTAATTTAATTAAGTAGTAAATTATTAGCTGACTGTGGTCTTACAAAAAGATACAATTTATTTTATTAAGTTAGATTTTTGGGCCTTTGTAGTAAAACATCCAAAAATCAAACTTAATTGAGTGCCTTGGGCCAAAAAGTAAATGCTGCATTATATCCATTTTTTTTCCAAGAAAAAAAATCCTTTAAAAGTATAACCATGAAAATCTAAATGTTTCCATATTTCACACAGTGCATTTTGGTGGCTTGTTTCTGCTGTGTTAGGTGTTAAGACAGTGGATGTTTTTTTCCCTCACTGGCTACATGTTGATAAAAAAAAAAACTAACAAATCACAATGATTGTATTTCTACATAGGGCAAGAAATCTAAAATGTGGTTTTATCTAGTGTTGTTTATTTGTTATTGTTCTTAACTTTAACACATACAACATATATTATAAGGTTTCATACCAAATACCTTTAACACGTTTAGCATACAGGCTTAAATGAAACTTTTACCACAAATTATTCTCTGAAACTGCAGAAATGCACCCTAAGAAATGCATTTGGTGCCATATGAACCTGAGACCAGCCTACTTATTCAGAACTTCCTTGAGATTAGTTGACTAATCATTCAAGCAACCCACTTGGTACTCAATCTTACATATATTTAATTTTGAATGTCGCTAGTTACATCTACCTGGCAGATGACTGAAGCTCATTTGTTGCAGGTAGCTCTTTCTCTCCCATTCTGCCATGTGGCTGTCAGTCTGAAGCCTCAGCTTTCAGTCACTCTGCTTTCAAGAGGCTTTATTAGACTGACTTTTTGGGGTTAGACTGTGTCATGATCCCCAACAGTGCTCTGTCTGTATGGATTTTTGTTGATCCTTTGAGTCTCACTGTGAGCTGAAATAGACCTTTTACACAATGAGCAGAGCCCTCAGAGACAGTCTGTCATCTCCAGCAGACAGTCTTCCTTTTTTTATTTATTATTTCTCTCTCACTGTCTCTCTCTCTCTTACTCTTCATAACGTCAGGCATGGTAGAAAATCAGTCTTTCCTTGACTCTTTCCAGTATCACTTGTGTGCGCTTGTTTAAATTCTTCGATAAGCAACTCTTCTCAGTCTTTCTCTCTCTTTCTTTTTCTGTCTTGCTCATTTTTTCCATCGCTTGTTCGTAAGTAATGAAACACAAGTTAGGGCCAGCCTCAGATGAAGGTAATGAATGAACGGCATTCTGGGAATACGAGTCTTGGCCTGCCTTGAGTGTGTGTCTGTGTGTGTGTTTCTAGTTTGAGACAATGACACTCTGACTCACTCGACTGAAGTTTACACATGAACACACAGGGCTGTTCTACGCCAACAAACTGACTTGGAGAAACACCCTTTGGAACTTACCTCTCCTCCAGTTGGCTCCCTGTAAAGTGGCAACCCCTCAAGGCAACCTTTATGGTGATAACCCATGTTTTTGTTGCACTGTATAAAAATGGAAAGTCCTGAGATGCTAGAACAAGTTGGGTGGAAATTTGGCTCTTATGTCTGGCCTTGAGCAGCTCTGGGGGAAAATGTATATCTTTTCAAGCAGGAGCTTATCAGAGAGTGTCTATGTGATTTGTGAGAACGTGTTCTGCAGATGTGTTTTATTGACATTTAATAAGTTGTTAAAGGTGCACTCTGTAATATGACGCTGGTCTTGTACTTTATACTGACCTAGCCACCTCACATAAACTGTTGGTTAGTGATGTCAAATACTGATGCTCTATTTGCAGTAAGCTATTAAATATGTATTCAGCAAGTGAAAATGTTCAGTGACTGGGTTACTGAGAAAAAATGAGTAGCATTGAGCTGCTCATGTGTTCTTAACACGTCAGCCTCAGTAAGGTGACCAGCCCAATGTTTTTAGGCTACAGATTCTATTAAAAATATAGTTAAATGATGTACACTCACATGACTAAGTACCAGTTAAGGACATTTAATTTATGTGCAAACCTTTTTAATGAGGAAGGTAATGACTGCACCTCTAAAAGAATTGAGCATAGAAAGATTTTTACTTTATTTTTGTATTTTTCATGATAACATACCACATGTAGATGCAGTATTATAATGTTTTGATACTGTATTTCAAAACATGTGACATTGCTCCAATAGTAACCCATGCTAAGCTCATTCAGAGTTTCTTCAAATTAAAAAAGATCTCTGGCTAAAGTCTGAAATGCATCAAATTATATCCACAATTCGCTCCAAAATATAGAGAGAAGGCAAGTCTTTTTAGCACTGACAAGCACAGAGCCGTCCATCTGAGAGGGTCTAGTCTCTAAGGGCCACTCTAGCGGTAGGGGACAAACCAGGATGTTTAAGAGGAAGAGGACTGATCATTTTTGTCTAATTTTGACAGATTGTATCTAATCTAATTGAGTGATTATTGTATCTACAGTAATTAGATGGGTTGTGTCTTAAATGAGTAGCCCATGTGGTGGTCCTGAGACTTTGTAGCTCATTTTTGACTTGCTGAGTGGATAGATATATAGTTAAGCAGACAAAAGATTCAGGTTTTTAATCACCTGGATAAACATAGATCTGGATAGCAAAGGCTGTACTGCCCTCATATTCAGAAACTTAACAGGATTGTTTGCTGTGAAATCTTTGCTCATTTCTATTATGTAACTTCTATATTGTTTGTAATATTTCAGCATTCACTTGATTTTTCATGTATATTTGTTATTATAAATTGTTAATTTGAGCATAAAAAAAATGTTAAAATAGAGCGTTTGTGGAATGTTTTTTTAAGTCATCATTGTATTGTATCATATTGTTTTCCCCCTTACAAACAGAAACTGCGTAGATTTGATCATAAAACTAAGCTTTTAAATTTCAAGACAAAAATTTTGCTTATACTGATAAAAAGCTATCAGAACTTTTATTAACTTTTGATCATATAAATATCAGCAATTGCAGAAAATTTAATATATTTGCTGACTTTGGTCCTCTGGATAAAATTAAGTGTTTGTTTGTTTGTTTTTTCAAGTACAGTATGAGCACCATTTTCTCTTATTTCATATGCCATTAACCTAATGTATCAAATATAATACTTGACAAAGAATATTTTTTGTATATAATTATATGTAATTTATATATACTCTATTCTTTTTCTATTCTGTCTTTTTTCTTTTTATTTATTAGCCTATATGATTTTAAAAACCCTTGCTACGTGTACTGCGTTAAGCTAACTGAGACTTGTTATAGCACTTGTATATCATTGCTCTTTTGTTGATTTTGATTGCTTCCATTGTCCTCATTTGTAAGTCGCTTTGGATAAAAGCATCCACTAAATTTCTAAAATGTACATGTACATTTATATGTAATTTTTAATATATTTATATCTATATATTTTGTCTAGTTTCAATGATCTCTTCCACTGTTATTTCATATGTCAAGCTTTACAGGGTTATCACCCTTTCCCCCCTAGAGTCTACAGAAGATGAATTCATTTGTTTTGGTTACAGTGAGAGAATATAAATGGCAAATATGAAATGTTAAGTACAATTAAGTGTTTACTACGAGAAAAAATCAGGCCCGGGAAAGCTAACAAACAATTTTTTTGTTTTTATAATTAATGATTCAGGAAATTGTAAATGAAGAGTTACATTAACCATCTGTTTCAGTTGATGCTAGTTTACACTTGCCAGCTGGACATTTAATTCCACATAATGAAACATTAAAGCTTTGTAGGATTTTGCTAGAAGTTTATTTTTCTTGAGTTTGTTTATCATAGTAGTAATAACAGAACAGCGGTGTTTCTGGGCTGAAGAATTAGAACAGCATGTGCTTGTCACCGGTCTTTGGAGTCTGTTTCCTGTTTGAACCTGCCCTCATGTGGGGCCCTCTCCGGTGTCCGACGAATGTCAACATGTGCTGCTGCTGTACTACTACTGCTGAAGTTACAGGTGTCCAAGGTCATTCTCATATTAGCAAAATGCCTTTTGACACAGAAGGGAGCTGAGACGCTACACAGTAACCTCGTGTAAACAGCGGTCTCTGGAGTGTAATGCACCAGGTGATTATGAAACTGCTCACAGCGGTATCTTTACTTTGATAACAGTCCTCAAAAACTATATCCACTCATAAACATTACACATACAAAATGACACATTTTAGACATTCTTGGGATTATACTGCTGTTTGACTCATGTTAGACTCATGTCAGGCACAAACTTCAAAGCTGGAAATGTGTTTAAGAGCATAAATCAGACCTGTGTCATGCTCTTTGTGCAGTTTATGTAATTTATGTGACTATTTTCCCTTCTAGGATCAGTCTTAACCAGTTGGCTCTGGTCACTTGGCTTTGATTTTCTGTCTGCAAGACGTCTGCGCAGTTGATTAGCTTCATGGCAAAGGAAAAACATGAAATGACAGCATGTTTCCGAAAGATCCTGCACCTCTCCATGGGCAGCACGTGGAAGCATTGTGCTATGAATAGAGTTATTCCACGCATCTTGCCATGATCCAACAATAAATAATGTTCTTCCACACATCTCTCTGAAACTCTAATGGCTTTATAAATGACATCATTACCTGTTAGGGGCCCAAGTGAATTCTATGTTCCTGTCAGCAAGGACAAGCAGAGTGAGACTGATCTAATTTTCATTGAAAAGTCAGTCTCTCAAGTAGCCTGCTGTTAAGAAGTCACTCCGCTAATACAGCTCCAGCGTTTCTAGCCCTCTTTCTTGGTAGAATTGAATATGTCATTTGTTTTTCAGAGTCAGGTCAGTGTTGTACGCAGTCCCTGCATAGAGCTGACATTTTGATCTATTCGAGTAATTGAACCTCTTTCACTATGTGGAAAAAGGCTTATCGTTTGCAAGCAAACTCAATTTATCATTTTATTATTCTCAAGGCAAGGCACAATTTATCAAGCTTCTCTCTGGATTTGGTGCTGGAGCACCTGTAGAAACATGCAGCTGTAGAGCTCCCCTCTGAACCTGATGAAACTTAATGCTGATTGGCTATTTGTAAGCTTAATCTCTAAAGCTTCAGTGGAGGGCTGGAAGACATGATGATGATGATGATGATGATAGTGGTGGTGGAGGTGATAATGAGGAGATATCAGGTCAGGTTACCTAATTTTGAGGAGGCAAATATTGGCACACAGAGTTCAGTTCAGATCATTGTGTATGCTATCTGTCCTAATATGTTGTTCTCACGTATGCAGCTAACACTTTTTTTTTCTTTCTTCAGATGGACGACCACAGTGGGAGGTGGAGGCGAAGATCATCAGAGAGAAGAGTCAAGGAGTGAGTGAATACTTTCCTTTTTAAATGTCTAAGAACATATTTGCCAACAAAAGCACAGACGATACACAAGATGTAAATATGTCTACAGACCCTTTTCAGGCTTTATTTTCTTTCTTGAACTAAAAGCTGAAACGAGTGTTTGACAGGTTTGAGCACATTGTAGTATGTTTTGACTAGATTTGCACTTTGTATTCGTCAGTGGGACAAGATAGTGGTGGTGGAGGTGATAATGAGAAGATATCAGGTCAGGTTACCTAATTTTGAGGAGGCAAATATTGGCACACAGAGTTCAGTTCAGATCATTGTGTATGCTATCTGTCCTAATATGTTGTTCTCACGTATGCAGCTAACACTTTTTTTTTCTTTCTTCAGATGGACGACCACAGTGGGAGGTGGAGGCGAAGATCATCAGAGAGAAGAGTCAAGGAGTGAGTGAATACTTTCCTTTTTAAATGTCTAAGAACATATTTGCCAACAAAAGCACAGACGATACACAAGATGTAAATATGTCTACAGACCCTTTTCAGGCTTTATTTTCTTTCTTGAACTAAAAGCTGAAACGAGTGTTTGACAGGTTTGAGCACATTGTAGTATGTTTTGACTAGATTTGCACTTTGTATTCGTCAGTGGGACAACTTTGATAGGTTTGTCTCAGACATCAATGATGTGTTGTTTAGTAAAGTTATGTCTCTTGTCTCCATCTGTAGTCTAGCATCGTGGTGGAGGTGCCTCCTTATCACAGTAAGACGGTCACTTCAGTGGTGCAGGTGCAGTTCTACGTGTGCAATGGCAAACGGAAAAGGAGCCAGTCACAGCGCTTTACCTATCTTCCTGGTACGTATTTGACAGCACATTGCAATCAATTGCACATCACGGCACTTATTTCCTAAATGAAATTAGAGCTCCGTAACTGTTGTTGCTCTTGATTAAGGAGTGTCATACTTTTATGACATCATATAAATTTATATCCACTACTGTTCAAAATGTTGGGGTCTGTAAGATATTTTTTATTCCTTTAATGGTAATTACTCCAGTCTTTAGTGTCACATGATTCTTCAGAGATCATTTTAATATGCTGATATGCTGAAACTGCCCCCCACCCCCAGTATTACCCCAGGATACAATTATATATTTTTTTCAATTTCCATAAGAAAAAAAGTATATATATATATATATATATATATATATACAGTGCACAGCATAA
>NW_015506055.1:775968-783767 GCF_001515645.1 Sinocyclocheilus grahami | reverse complement strand
TATAAAATATTATTTTTAATAAAAAACAATTTTTTTATTATTTAATATTAAATAATACTCTGTTAAAAATGAGCTCAGTATAAAATGTTTTTGTAAGTGATTGCATTTTACAGTAAAAATAAGCATCTGTAATCAATAATCTGGTCTTTATTAATAATTGAATATAAAATGCGCAAAAAATATATATATTAAATAATTTTGCATTTTGGAATTTGTGGTGACTGCAACTTAATGTCCACCTTACATCAAGAATTGTGTCTGAATCTGGCCTCACAGCAATCATGTGACTCAATTTCATGCAAAATAGTTTTCTTGTTAACTTGACATAACAGTAACAAGAATGGCACACATGTGGGTTTTCACAGCAGAGTCACCCGTTTGATCATGCCAGCGTTCCTCTGCACCGTGCACCAGTGTGGTTAGGGATGAGGTTGTTCCAGTAACAGTTGAGCACCTGGTAACCGCTCATGTAAAATACTTTAAAGAAAGAATCAGCATGATTTACATGTGGCTGGAGGCATGAAAATCTAGGGTTTTCAAGAACTAGACCCCTTCAGTGTCTTTGTTTTTCTCACTCTCATTAAACGCTGTCATTATTTTTCCATCTCCCATTGGCTTCATCTGTCTTAATAGTCATATTCTGCAGAATTGCTTTGCATTTTGGAAGATTTTCCCCTATGATAAGTCTGTTGAATGATGAGGTTGGTGATTCACATGACTATTATAATTTCTCACACATGTTGAGTTTACATACATTACATCAGTACGTTATTAGTTTTGCTTTTGAAATTGACATTGAACATCTGATGAAATAGACTAAAATGCAGGGTGTTGTAAAAGGCGACATCTAATTTTGGCTTATAGAGTTTTTAATAAAGTGCAATCGTGTGTGGTTCTCGTAGCAATAAGCCGGTTTGTTATTAATTTCCCAAAGTGAGTCAAACCGAAAAACAGCGTTGGCGTTATTAAATCACACGTGAGCAACTTTTTTTGGTGTCTTTATCTCCGAGTTGCATGCTAACCTGTGGAAGAGATTGAGAGCAAAAAGAGAGGGAGAGTAAGAGAGCGAGATAGGCCCAGCCTCCCGCCCACCCTCTTCACTCCACAAAGCACCCACTCAAATTAGGGTTTCCTGTTTTCCACACTAACCCGTTGGGCCTCAGCCAATCAGACGACTGCACAGGCAGCCAATATTCTGAACAGGCCACGCGACTGTGGTTGCCATGGCATCGGCCCGCTGAGAAAGTGGCATGGCAGGGGGAAGGGCTGAGGTGCTGTGCTGTTAGACTAAAGCCAGACTCTTCATGTGTAATGAATAAGCCGTCTGATGCGATGAGCAGAGATCTTAATCCAAATTCAAAATTAAATACAGTGTGAAAGCTGTTGGGCCTGTGAGGAAGTAGTTTGTAATGAAATAAATTGAATGTATTAGGCTTCTTTGTTGTTACAAATCCACCAGCTTTGGTCCAAAATGCATCTGGAAATGAATGCTATAGGGTGTGTTTATCAACTGAAACTACACTTTTTTTCAGATGCATTGTAGGTACACAGTGAGTAACACCAGACTCAAATGCATTCACACTTTTGAATTCATACGCTCTGCATATCAGGAAACTGCAGTTTTATCACAGTAATGGCCTTGCAGCAGCGTATGGGCTGTGAACTGGATTTTGGTTCCCATTTGGAGCTATGCTGGAGGGTAGACAGCATTCTTCAGTTCCCAAATTCAGCACTGGTTTACATGGCACTCAAGCAGGCAACATATGCTCTCTTAGAGTCCACGGCAAGTAAAAATATCCCCCACTCATGCGGGCCAGGGAAATGGCAGATCGGGAAATGGGTTACTGAATACTGTGTTGCTATTACTCATTGTCTGCGCGTTTGAAGAGACGAGAAGAGAAGAGAAGAAGAGTTTGGTGGAAATACTGATTCAATGAAATATGTGCAATTTTTCTATTGGCCATAAATCTTGAACATATGTTAGTCATATAATGTTGCTGTCAGTTTTATTGGAGATGGGAAATTGGACAGGAGTTCATTAGTGCTGTGAATTTATTAAACTTTAAAAGAAATTGCCAAATCAGTATGGTTAATCACTTTGGTATGCTAATGTAATGGCATTATGAGATCTCAGCAACTCTCAATACGATATCAATAGAAGTATAAATAAAAATACATATTTTATTTATATTACTGAAATGTACCAAAGATGTGAAACAAGATAATTACTGTTCAGGCTAATTCAGTGACATTTTATAGCTAACGACGCATGAAATCTTAAGATTTTCATGTCAAGTTTTCTCTTCCTTCCTTTTTTTCACCCATGTATTTCTCTCTCTTTCTCTCTCCACCCTTGCAGTACGGGTCAAGCAGGAACATAGGGATGATTTGGACTCCCCTGCCGTGCCGCCCATGTCCATGCCTCTTGTCCATGCTGCCAGTTTGGTCTGTGCTCAGCCGCTGTCCTCCCCAGAGCACTCCCACCCACCAGACGGCCTTCTGTCCAGCTCCCCACGTGGCCTGGCTGCAGGCCTGCACCCTCTCCAGGCCCCCTGCGCCCCAATGGGCTCCCCAACTCTTCCCCACCTGCCCCACCTTCAGGCTCAAGGGCTGAATGCACCTCCTGAATGCCAGATGCCCTTCCACCCAGGCCCTGCTGCCACTGCCAGGCCGTCTTACCCACCCATACAGCACAACATGCCCTTCAACGGCCAGCACAGTCTTCCTATGACTACGGGCTCCCCACAGGCATATGAGCGAATACCCTTCCAGGCCGACCCGGCTGGGTGTCACTCCCTGGGTTTGGGGATGGTGTATGGACCGGCTTCTTCGACACCCACCTCTGGAGTGCCTCCGGGGCCTGGCTCTAGCCCTAGCCACGCAGCCTGTACAGGTAGCAACCAGGTCATGGCCCACTCTGCCCCTCACCATCACTCGCTAGGCTACCACTGCCCCGCTCCAGGGCAGGTCCCATCACCCACCCACACATTGGGACAGCCGGCCCCACAGCTCCAGCATCCCCTGGTTTACCATCCGGCCGGGCAGCGGTCTGCCTCCTGTCCCACACCCTCCAGTGCTCCTGTTCATATGGTGCCATCTCCCCACTCTGGGCCCTCGTCCCCCCAACTCCATTCCCTCCCTTACCACTCACCCACCTCCCCGTCTCCTACATCCAACAGCCCCCTGGGGCCCATGGGACTCTCTGGACAGCCTTCTCCACAGGCCTGCAGCCCTGTCCTGGCTGGGTTGTCCCCTGCAGGTCCCTTGGTGCACCCATTGACCCAACAGGGAGAGAGGCTGAACATCAAACAGGAGCCAGAGGATAGAGAGCCCACCTTCCGTACCATCGGTCTACAGGATATTACGCTTGACGATGGTGAGTCTTTGGACTTTGTTAAACAACTTTGTTTTTTTTTTTTGTCTTATGACACTTGAGAGTGACCACTGCAACTTGCAGTTCAGTGTATGGAAAAAAAAAAAATCTTGAGAAATTAGGCCCTTTCGCACCGCTTTAGTTCCAGAACTAAACGTACGGTACTAAAGTACTGGGACGATTTTGCGCAAACTATTTTCCAGTACCATTTAAAGGGTTGCATTCACACCGAGAGTATGTACTAAGAAGTGACGTAAGCTGGTCGACAGCGACGTCATTTGTGCGCGGCGTTCAACAACAGAAACAAAGAACAACATTAACAACAGGAGGATGGAGGATGCTGTGATCGGAGCTGTGTGTTTGTTGTGTCTCGCGGGTTTCACAGTGGACATGGAAAGTCGACGTATACGTAAAGCGATTGAAAGAACGGAAAGGAGGACTAAGAATCTCCAACGACAACTGGCAGTGCTACATTTGCTACAAGTGCCTGCACTTCAGCGTCCGTCCATCGATCGCTGTTCTCCATACTTGCGAAATAAGTTGACATGCTTACAGTATGTTTACACGGCGTTTTAAATCATGGCGGGTGAGGGCGTTTTCATACGCGTTTGGCCAATCAGTGTCTACTTAAGTCACGATTAGTACCAGTTGTGCTGGTTAGACCCTGCTCTGGAGTAGGAGCTAATTTGGTTCTCGAAAAAGGCAGTCCGGTACTAAAATCGCTCCCAGTTCCGGCGGTGCGAACACGCCGAAAAGTGGGTAGTTCCACAATTAGTTCTGGTACTATGAAAAGGTTCCTGCGGTGCGAAAGGCCCTAATGTCCCTCAACAGGACAAAGCAATATTGATACAATTCACCTTTTACATTAAAGGTATTTAAAGCTTCTGGAACTTGTTACTAAAACTTTATTTTAATATAATATACTAAAATCTTAGCATGTAATATAGCATTGACTTTTGACTGGGGAACTCCAGGTTGCATTTGCTTTAGCTATGATGACCAAACCTACATTGCACGAGTCCTTGGTTTTTCCCCTGGTTATGTACTACTCACTGAAATAATTACCTCTTTATTCACTTTATTCATATATGGTCATTTATGGATATTAGAGTAATTTAATCAGTCTACTAGTGTGTGAATAATACATTAAGGGATGAATAAATATGTGTGTGAATGTGTTCAGTACTAACTTAATCATTACTAGGAGAGCAAGAACATTAGAATGTATTAAATAAACAAGCAAATGCTTCATTTACTAAAATGGATTTGCATGCACAAGTTGCCTGGGGCATTACAGTGTTTAGCAGTTCCCAGATCTTAAGAGTGTCGTGACACAGGGCAAATTCATTACACCGGTAATCCTTTTTAGCAGAACTATGAGACCTAATGTCAGTAGTGTGGGGGAGGGAAGCAGAGAGACCGTGTTTGGCATTGCATTGCATTACTGTACCTTATTCCTCTAACTGTTTTTGCATTATGTAATATGCATACTGTTCATAGTATAGCATAATTAGCATAGAATACTCAAATGAACTACTGAATTTGATAGTGTACTGCAAGAATACTCTACTGTATATAGAGCATGCTTCTATAATGCAGTGAGCTCAGTATAACCTTCTATTTTCAGTGTGATGAATGAAGCAGATGTCACATAAACTGCAATTTTAATATACACTACCATGTCAAGAAGCCACTTCTGCTCACCAAGGCTGCATTTATTTGATCAAAATACAGCAAAATATTAATATTTTAAATTAAAAGTTTAATATGCTAATTTGGTGTTTAAGAAGCCTTTCTTGAAAACTGTTGTGGATTTTTGAAGAATAGAAAACTCAAAAGAACAGAATTTATTTTAAACCGTAATCTTTTCTAGCATTATGTCTTTAGTATCAATTTTGATCAATTGAATTCATCCTTGCTGAGTAAAAGTATTAATTACTTTAAATCTTACTGACCACACATTTTTCAATGGTGTATGTTGCCATTTTTATTTTTGTGAAGTTCTCGCCAGTCAAAGAATTACATGCATGTAATGAGGTCATGTGGCAGCATGAACCATACAGTAGCATACTACTAGTTAACATTATTTTTGTCTTTAAAAATATACAGTATTCAGTGTGCACTGTGCAGTATACAGTAAGCACTACACTAGTTATTCTATTCCGAGCATAGCCAGAGCGGGAGAGCTTGTTTCTCAACTTCTGTGTTTATGTGGATATTTTTTGCTGATGGTGTGTTTATGTGAGAAGTTCAGACAACAGACCACAATGGATTCCTTATTCGCAGCTCAGCTATTTATTATTGAAAATTCATATATTTTGTGGGCTGTATTTTGTGCACTTTGAACCTGGTGCATCTATCATAGTAGATTTTTTTTTTTCGTGGATGACTGATGAAAGAGTAATGCTGTAGTTCATCAGCACAGATTTCAGCAATGTCGTCATGTTTTTAAGATACGGATCCTGGACTAGAATGTGATCACGGGGAGTCACTTCTGCTTTCTGCAGTTCTTCAGTTACATATTCAAATGTGCAGTCAGACAGAGTTAATGAACAGCTTGAGTCACTCAAATTAGAAAAGTGCCTGTGTGTGTGTGTGTGTGTGTGTGTGTGTGTGTTTGTAGTGAAGTGTCCATGCAGAATTTGTCTGCGTAATTAAAACTGCCCGCACTATATGTATTGTACACACACACACACACACACACATACACACACAAAATTCTCACTCTTGGCCAGCTGCATACTAATTCACAGATGTGCACAAGCTAATTCAACGTTTCAGATCACACAAGACACATGGTTACACGCATACGTGCTCAATATTTCAGAGTAGGCATGCTCAGCCAGACTAAGTATTCACTGCCTACATGTTGCTCACATATAGCGTCCTCATGAATTCAGTGTGTGAGATGGGATGGAGTTGAGCCTTTTTAAAAGTGAAGTTTTGAACTGATTTCACCAGGGACTGTATCCTCCCTAAAGCACACACTATAAATAGGGTCTGTGTCATTCTGACTGAAGTTCTTGAGCACTGTGAGTTGTTAAGGAGGTCAGAAATGAACTCCAAATAGAACAGAACACAGCTCCAGTCACTGACATAAACCTCCTTTCACGTCAACATACAGCTATCACTACTAGTGAAATGTACGGCATGTTTGCTAAAGCATTGCGATAGGCCTATTTAATGAATAAATAGAAAATTTATAAACACCATTTGGAAAAATAAACTTATGTATTTATACAAAATGATTTACTATTTTGCATATAATGTTATGTATTAATATTATTATTGTTTATTGCATTTGAATGAATACTCTATGGCTATCACTACTATATGTTACTAAAGCATTACGATTTATTACTTTAAAGCATTATTGAATTTATTGAAACCATATAAAAACTATTTAGAAAATTCCAAATAAAATTGAAAAAAAAAAATCTAATGTCACAATAGTAATTTATATATATAAAACATTATTTTTTTCATTCATCCATGGATTGTGATTATTTACAGTATTCCATATAGTAATATAAATCTGTATCTTATTATTATGCTTATTGTTTATTGCATTTAAATAGAAACTTGCTCATTTTTTCTTGCTCTCTCTTCTCTCTCATCTGTTCATAAAAGAGCAATGAATCACTCGTCATGGTTAACTGTAAGAGCTCTGCAGCTGGCTGAGAGTTTCACTAGATTTAAATGTAAGTTGATGTATCAGTCAGACTCTGCAGTTCTTAATCACACTTTCCTGGCACTTTTATGGCCCCAGATACTTCAGTTCCATTTGATGAATCACTTCTCAGTAGAATTCAGTGGTTGTCAGTGGCAGTGCATTCTGGGAGTTGTGTGATTCTGTGTGAATGCAGATGATCGTCAGTGGTGGAAAGAGTACTGAAAAAATATACACAAGCAAAAGTACCATTACCTTCCAAAAAATGTAGTGTGAGTAGAGTTTTGAGTAGTGAGTACTGAGCTGTGGATTCTACCCCCTCATAATAAACGCTGTACACCGCAATTGATACATTTAAAAACGTTGTACATTCTGTAATTCACATTATCTTATTTGTCATAAAGAATGAAGAATATCTATCATCCAGCAGTTTTAATTTTGACTGCCAACTCTTTAAAAATAAATCAAAACAGCACGCAAACAGTATTCAGTTGAAGAAAAGATGAAAGTTATTCTCAGTACAATCATCCCCATTTAAATCATGAAGTTTGAAAGCATCGATTTAAAATCATGTGTAAGGCCATTGAGACAGCATATGCTGTTGTTGCACATAAAATATTAATGTTTAGAACAGTGTAAATACAAACACCATTAGAAACTCATAGTTCAGCGTCACACACCATGATATGGGTTCAAATGAGAGCCCATTTCTCTCCGAAACGGTGCCAGTTTTAGCGTTTTGCAATAAAGAAATAA
>NW_015506055.1:742148-775538 GCF_001515645.1 Sinocyclocheilus grahami | reverse complement strand
GCGGTCTCGGTGAATCAGCAGCATCCACAACTGAACGGAACAAAAATTGTTTATGCGTGAGTGCACTTGCTAAATGAAGGCAGATTGTATAAAATTGATTTTTTTTAAAAAACGTTTATTAACGAGCTGCGGTTTTATTACATCATGCGCTGGCACAGATGCAGTATATTAACGCCACGGGTCATCAATAAGGTGCAGATTTGGTCCTCAATTTGTGTTTCCAACACACTTTTTCACAGTGCGCATCACGCGCTCAAACTCATCAAAAGTCAACAAGCAACAACGACTTATCCAAGTGACTGCTGCAGAACGCACGCAAGAGAGAGCGCAGATCGCGCGTCTTATAAGTGAGTGGGAATTTACCGACCGTGGCACTTGCGGGAGTTAACTCTGTATGCAATACCCGCAACCTCACACCAAATTTCAGGCCGTGTAGATAGGCAAGCATATATACAAATCATTTAGTAAGCAGAAATTCGAAATTTACCTTAGCATATTAAGTTAGAGGAAGATGCGCCAGAATTGATGCTGAAGAATGCACTTCCAGCAGCCATGATAAACAGTTGGTGGTTAAAGTTTTCTATGCACAATTTGATTTGACGAAAGTCACGAGACCTATTACTCTCTATCCAATCACGTTGATGGATAAAAATAAAATTAAAATAAGCATGTAACGACCACAAACGGAGGAAGATAGCAGAGTAAAAGTACCGATACATCACTTAAAATGTACTCAAGTAAAAGTACACAATTTTTAAACTACTCAAAAAAGTACAATTACTGAAAAAAACTACTTAATTACTATAACGTGAGTATTTGTAATTCGTTACTTCACACCCCTGATGATCGTTTTATAGCGTAAAACCTGGTACTTGTTTACAAATCGCACTGGCTTTCATTTCCAAAGCCGTTTTGATTCTGGTTAAACTGGTTTTAATACTGCTGACTAGCAGTTTGCAGTAGGCGGGAATTGATATTCCGGTCCTGTTATTCCAGGTCTGCGTTAAGCTGGTGCTCCCACTGGGTGGATTAAAGTTTATTTATATAGAAAGCTAATATTTAAGGGCTGGAAGTGTTTTGGGTTTTTCATGGACAAATAAGAATCGTCCGTACGGCGTTGTGTGTTTGTGTGTGTGAACAGATGGCACAGGTGATGTCAAAGACTCTTTGCAGGTGGTGCTAGGGAGGGGCTACAGACAGACTGACAGATGGAAGACAAAAAAACAGGCAATTGACACAAGCGCACACACTCTCAAACAGAAAGGTCAAAGAAGAACTAGAATGTAGGAGATGAAAACCAAATGTTAAAAGACTATTGTCATTTGAGTAATCTACTTGTACCATTGCATTTACCTCTCAACATGATATCCGTGATTAAGTGTAGACTGCTTATGAGCTGAGTGAGCCGTATTCGTGTGTGTTGTGTGTGTTAGATGAGCATAAGGAGTTTGGGTGCCATAGTTTCCTGATGAGTTTGGACTGGTTCCCTCGTGCTGAACAGAAGGAGCAGTGTGTGTCAGTACTTACAGGAGACTTGGTCTCTTTTCTCTTGTCTCATCTCTTCTTTCCACTCTTTTTCATGTCAGTTGTGTTTAATTAATGTCCTCCCAGAGGTCTGTGTTTGAGATGTGTACGCAGGCGTGTGCTTGTGCTCCTTTGTTCTCGTGGATGTCTGTGTGCAGCTGCCACCCCGGCGTGAGTGCACTGATCTGGGTTAATAATAGGCAAAGCCTGCTGTCTTCGAGTCTTGTATCCCTATCGTACTGTACACACACACTCTTTGTGTCCTAGAGCTTATATCTTGTGTCACTCTGTTTCTATCAAGGGATGAGAGTTGGTTTTAACGTTTGGAATTCACCAAAGTAACAATCGTATTTGTCAATGATATGATAGTCTGATTTCTGTACTACTCCTTATATAATGTTCTGCCTTCATCCGTCTGTTTGTGTCCGTTTCCCTCTTTCCGTTTGTGGGTACGGAAACTTCAACGTGTAGCATATTCCAGGTCTGTAGACTTTAGCCAGTGGTAAATGACTGTCAGATTAATAACACAACTTCTCTCATCTCTGAGGGAAAAAGAGAGCTTGGAAGGGAAAAAACACAGCCCTGGGCCCAAAGCTGCCTGCTCATTAAACACAATCAGAGAACTCTTCTGAAAGCAGTGGAAACCTGGTTTCGTGTCATCTTTCCATTCAATTACAGTGTCAGGAACGTAATTTTGAGGTCTTGGCGCAGGCAGGCAGCAGCGTTGTGGTCGGTCCAGTTTGCATTGCTGTGGTGTTTGGCGGCAGAGATGTGGCGTGGTGCAAAGATCCTTGGGAATTAATGTGACAAGGGTTCACGCTGACCAGGAAACTCCAGCTCAGACTTGTTTGTTCTCTGCCATGGCATTTCCACCTTGTTATGTGTATAATTTGGGTGCTGGGACAAGTCTCTGTTCTCTTTTTTTTATTTTATTTTTTTTATTTACTTATTTTTAGTTACTCTTGTTAAGTTTTTCCCATGTTATTTATTTATTTATATATCAAAACTGTTTGGTTAACTTACCAAAATTCTTCAAAATATATTTGTGTTCCACTAAAGGCAAAAGAGGTAAAGAGAGTAAATGATGACAGCATTTTCATTTTGGGATGAAATATCCCTTTAAGATTAAGTTCAGTATTATTGTTGGCTCTTTTTTTGATAAATTGCTGGTGTCTCTCCTTATTTGTAAGTCGATTTGTATAGAAGTGTCTGCTAAATGGTTAAATGTCCTGAATAATTCTGTTTTAAATGGCATAATTAGAATTTTGCATATATGTAACCTTGGACCACAAAACCAGTCTTAAGGGTCAGTTTTTTGAAATTGAGATTTATAAGCTTTCCATTGATGCATGGTTTGTTAGAATAGGACAATATTTGGCCGAGATACAACTTATTTGAAAATCTGGAATCTGAGGGTGCAAAAAAATCAAAATACTGAGAAAATCGCCTTTAAAGTTGTCCAAATGAAGGTCTTAGCAATGCATATTACTAATAAAAAATTAAGTTTTGTATTATTTACGGTAAGAAATTTACAAAATATCTTCATGGAACATGATCTTTACTTAATATCCTAATGTTTTTTGGCATAAAAGAAAAATCGTTCATTTTGACCCATACAATGTATTTTTGGCTATTGCTACAAATATACCCCAGCGACTTCAGACTGGTTTTGTGCTCCAGGGTCACATATTTGTTTTGTGTGGAAAATTCTCTTATGTACATCTCCTTTTATATCTCTAAATTATTGATTCAGAGTTCTATTTTGAATCTGGTTATAGAACAAAAAGATGTATTTGAGTGGAGGCGGCAGACCTGAATAATTATGCTAAGGACTGCAACATGTCGCTGTGTATGCTCTTTGTGGTTTGATCTTGTCATTTTTGCTGTAAAAATGTGCTTCTCCCTAACTTTCGCTAAGAACGTTTTGTTTTAATCACCTGGGGTAATCTACTGTTTTTTTTTTAAACTCACTTGATGAGCTCCTTCTACATATGTATTTATTTGTTTTCCATAATTGAAAAAATGTCTCTACGGGTCAGACGTGCATTAGAACAATCAAGTTTTTTACGGCACCTGCATTGCTGTTTTGCCCCATGGCTACACTATGCTGATCGTTAAAGCCAGTGACTAAACATGTTAAAGAGGTTGCTGAGGCCTCCGGTCAAAGAAAATGGGGATGAATCACATACCGACTCTTTAAATGGGGAATCCACAATATGATTCACAGATCAAACTGAATGCTCCCTTGTGCTTTCTCAGCCACTTTTTGTGTCTTGTTCTTTTTTGCACTCTCTTTTTTAGAGTTGTTTTAAAAAGTACGATTTGCAGTGTAGTTTTCTGTATACCGCTGCCAAGGTCAAACTAGGTTGAGGGGAACACAAATGAAAAAGTGAACAAAGAGATCACCGTCTCGTCATTGCCCATGTCCTAAACACGCACTAGATTTCACATTTCACGCTCTGTAGTTTTGAAGTTACAGATCAGATCATTTAAACATCTGACATGTTTTTTTTCCCCCTAAATGGAAACGGGTATTTGCTATCAGTTGCTCTGGCTGATGAGGTCAGTCTTACCTAGTATAATACTTTCCATCATAACACAACACATTTGCTGCTTTCAAAATAGAAAAGTATATATATATATATATATATATAATCATCAGGATCTCGCCTACAGTGGAATCATGTTTCATAAAAAAAATTGGCATAATTTTTAACTCCTGCAATTTTGTTCATTTCTAAATGCAGTTTAAAATGTTGGTTTACGTGATTTTATTTTTAGTAATACAATTGAAATCTAAGTTAAACACTGTTTACACCATAAAACTATCCCAGAATTTAGCTTAAATTAAGCTGTCACTTAGTAAGGCTAGCTTGTGTGGAACCAAATGTTGGTCATAAATGCATAAAAATATTTCTTGCAAGTTAAAAGAAAAAAATATCTGACCCAGTAAGCAGTTATGACAGCCCTTCTCAACTGATGCCTCCGTTAACGGTCAGCCAGTGCAGTGGCTAGTCCAGTGATTCACAGTCTTGGGGCAGCACCGGCAAACAATATCATTTACCCCAGCTCAAAGTTTTGCTGTCGGTGAGCTCTCAGCCTCAGACCCTGTATATTATATGTTAATAAGGGATGGCCCCTTCCACTCATCCAAAGAGGATCCCCTATTTAAAGACTCTACGCTGAGACTCTCAAGCGTTATGCGAAAGAGATCGAGATGAATCATGCTTTCTTACATGTGGGGAAAGATGATGCTGAAACCTCTCAAGTCAGTTGCTGCTATATTGTGATATATTGCACAGTAACTTCCCGTATTTAACTGAGTCAGATGCATCGCTAATATCAACAGCTCCCGTTCAGACACTCACCCTCTTAATGTATTATTGAGATTCGTGCTTTGTGATTTGTACAGTTAGTGACTGTAATAGGAACAGAACCGCTTCTGGGTTTTATGCACTCTGAACCCAGAGTTTTGGCTGTCCTGAGGTGACTTGCATTCAAACTGGTCCAAACGTTGAACAAAGAGAGTACGCATTGAAACTGCAGCATGCATGTGTGCGTTTGAAGGTATATGAGAAACTACAGTGTGCTTTTGTGTCACGCAAAAATGGAAAAAGAGAGAAAAGAAAGCTTTTGATCCAGGAGGAGACAGGAAAATAAAAATTTTAAAATAAACAAGTCCGCTTCAAAGCAGAGTAAATACCGTGGCAGACGACATATTAGTCTTTTCAAAAAATCGGCAACCTTAAAAATCTGCCAATACCACAGGCACACCACAGACGCTGATTAAATAGCTGTCTGTATTTATTGACTGACTGTGCTGTGCTAAAAATACTGGCATACTTTTTTTTTTGTTGCTGTTTGCTTGTTTTTGTCTTTAGCAGATGTTTAAGTGTGCATTTTTAATGCTCCATGCCAGTAGCTGAAATACACCATTTTTGCTTTTAGCCTTTTTTTTTTTAACTTAATTTAATCTTATTATATTTTATTTCTTTGAGTTCAAACACATTTCTGCAAAAGTTTTTTTTAACATTTGTTCACTGGAGCTTTGAATGTTGTACTTCAAAACAAATAACTAGAGTATGTGTGTGTGTGTATACATGTGTGTGTGTATATATATATATATATGTGTGTGTGTGTGTGTATATGTATGTATGTTTTCATTCATTTATTTATTCTGTCTTACAACATCAATAAAGTTCATCCCATCTTAAACACTTTTGACAGTTGCAAATTGTGATATCAAGTGCTGCCATTGACATTAACTCTGTATGTTTTGTAAGTTATATCAGTTTTCTACAATGTGTGTGAGGTTGTGCAGTGCAGGTTTGTGCAGAGAGTGTGTGTGTAAGATTGTTAGATTGTTTGTGCGGCGTGAGAGGCAGACAGCGCACTGAGTGGGTTTTAAAGCAGAACTCACAATCAGCCCAGAGCAGGTCTGCATGTGTGAAGTGTTCATGCAAGAGGAAGAGCCGCCTACGCCAACAGGATGATCTGTGACAGCAGCTGGGCATTTGAAACATAACACACACACACACACACACACACTCAAACATGCAACTTTTGCACACAAAACCATCACAAATAATAACATCAACCACATAAGAACCAAAACAACTCTAAACTTTGAACACATAAAATAACAATCGACACGTATACTGTGGCTAACACAAAATGTAAACAAAGCAAGAAAAAACAAAACCCTAATAAACATAAATAATAGTTTAAAAGACACTGTGCACAAAGAATCAAAAGATATAATCTACATTAAACAAGTAACTACAAAAACTTATGCAATTATGAAACGCTTAACCTGGATGATTCTAACACAGCAGTACTATAGTTAGTTCTTGTGAGATTTAGATTTTTTTAAACATCAACGAGCCATGTTTAAAGCACCACAAACATCAGTAGCGTTGACTTGTGACTCGAGCATTGCATTGCTTTAGATATTCACCCTACTGAGTGACTATTGTAGGTGATGCTCGTTATTTTGAATTACAGAGCGGATCAGCACAGTCCTTTATATGGTCTTCTGCCAGTTTTTTTTGTAACACTCTGCCATATTTCACATTTAAATAACTATTCTTTCATTTATATTTACCTTTGATGCTATTTTTAGCACTGAGTCCAGCTCTCTGGCTTTTGATGTCTAGTTAACAAATGACTGTATATGCTATTATATATGTCTACTGATGCTGGTTTAGAAAAAAAGAAAGAAGTTTAGCTGTAATCCTGTGTAAGGACATATTTGTTCACTTTGACTGAGCTCCCTTTTTGTTTTAGTTCTGTTGGAAAATATGGTCCATCCCAGTCAGTCATGGGTTGTCTGGATGAGGAATGCAGGGATTATTAACTCGCTTGCAGAGGCAGGTACCTGTATGAAAAATACCTGAGGCCCCCTTCAACAGTCAAACCTGTTTATCTGCTTATCCGCTTTTCCCTAAGATTTGTCATCGCCTTTTATAGATGTGGTTTTTTACTCCGATGACAAGCTTGGAAGTCTGGTGATTGAATGTTATGGTGAGTGTGTGTCAAGACCCACCATCTCTCTCAAGGAACAATATTTTCTTCCAAAAAGCGAGGATCCGTCTTTGCCCTAGTTCTCCCGCTCTGTTGCTCTTTTTTAATAGGATGAACTTTTTAGCATGGTTGTCGTTGGCTGATTTTGTCGTTGCAGGCACTTGCTGTAGTGTTGAGAACATCCACTGTCTAATAGAGCATGTGGAGAAACAGTCATATTTTCACAGCATTAATCAGAACCCTGCTGGGACGACCTGTTAAAAAGGTTCGGCTGCTTGCTTAACATCAGTCTCCCAGCCTGCTAAAGTAATTACTGCACTTGCTCTGTTGCCTTCTGGGATATAGAACATGTGTTTTAACAATGGATCAATTTTATACAAGCCTTTCATAGTGCGCTAAAAGCCCAAGCCAGCAGGCTAAAGGAAATGTAGTCAAAGGCCATTAAACTCATAATGAACTGATGCAACTGGCTGCATCAAAGCCTCGTTGTTAAAGAAGCAGAGGATGTTTTTTATAGCCTGTGTGTTGTGGTCATCTTGGTAAGACTGCTGCTGTCAGAATTTACATCCTCATGCTCACAGACACACAATCATGCATGTGTTTTTCCTAAATAGTCACATACCAAAGTTCTTTTTTTAATTTTGCATCCCCTTCAATCGTCTTTTATTTCCATTAGCCCTTGGATGTCTGAACTCGACTTTACACAGCTCAACACTGCCCTTCACTGTTTAGATACAGGAACTGATTTTTAAAATGTTCAATATGAACTTTCACATTAATGTTTGGGGTCAGCAATCATTTTTTAAAAATATATTAATACTTTGATTCAGCAAGGACACATTAAATTGATCAGAAGTGACAGTAAAGATATGTGTACTATTACGAAAGATTTCAAATAAATGCTGTTCTTCTGAACTTTCTATTCATCAAAGCATCCTGGGAAAATTTTTTTCCACAAAACTGAAGACTGTAGTCATGGCTGCTTAGAATTCAGCTTTGCCATAACAGGAATAAATTACAATTTAAAATCTATTAAAATATAATTTTTTTTACAGCATTATTACACAATGCTTTTTTTTTTTTTACAATATTATTTTAATTTTGCAATGTTACTGATTTTATGATATTTTTAATCAAATAAATGCAGGCTTAGTCGGCATGAGAGACTTCTTTCAAAGAACATTCAAAAATCTCACCAACCAAAGCCTTTTGAACAGTATACCAGTCCTTGAAAAAATATCTGCTCCTAAATAATCTAAATAATGCCTCTTTTTGTGTGTTTCAGTGAATGAGATCATAGGCAGAGACATGTCTCAGGCCCCAGAGGCTCATGGGGGCTCGCCAGCTGCACACAGTCAGTCCTAGCCCACACCAAGTCACGTCAGACTCTCAGACAATCTCCACAGGACTCCAGAGCCGGGTAACGAGATTCCACCCAAAGCCAGCGTCTGCCCCGATAGTCCAAAAACAACCCTTCCTAGCGTGGATCCAGAAGCAATTTGAGCGACCATTATTCCTTCTTCTAGATTCACAAACACGGCTGTGGCTGTAAAGAATAACAGCTGGGAGAGTTGGGGGTACTGTACGCATGCACACAAAATCAGGTGTACTGTACATATACACGAACACAGACGTGGTTGAGTGGCAGTAAACTTGGATTTGTGTTGTTCTCCTGGAAATAAAACCAATAATTCAGGGCTATCTGACAGCATGATGTATTATTATTTGTAGCTTGCAGATTCACCCCTGAGATTGGCTAGCTATGCATTCGAGCACCCTCATCCCTGACCGGAATATGCAGTACACAGCAGCGATTCTACAGTCACTTTAGTGGGATAGCCGAGGGGTGCTCCAAGCGTGATGCATCCCCACGTCACGCCTTCTTACCAGCGAAAACGCCGCCTTTTTCAGTACACATTCTCCCAGTGCTGCCCCCTAGTGGACGGGGCCTCGGGTCTGTAGTAACAATATGCAACATTCCACATGTCTAGTGACCTTTCTGAGCTGTAGATAATCTGTTTAATGATTGGCCCATTTCCTCTTCAGGTTGAACAAATGCCTTATGTAGTAGCCGTGATTGTGAACAGGCTTTCTGCTGAGAATTTATATTAGTTTTTTCTTTTCCATTTTTTTTTTGGTTTGTTTTTTGATGAGGAGAAAGAGGAGGACACGGTTGAATCCAGTGTGTGTATTTTATACTTAGAAAGTAGCTGAGCTTCATCTTTTGTTCTGGAGTGCTGGGAACTGTGTTGGTTCAATCTTACTTTGACAGTGCTGTGCTTTAAAAGTCAAGTGAATTGTTTGCAGACTCTAAAGATTACATACGTGTTTTGTATAGTTGCATGGGAAGGTCTGGAGATAATAAAGCTCATACATATATATTTTAGTGCTGGGCAACGATTAAACTTTTTAATCGAGATTAATCGCATTATGCACAAAATTCAATAATGCATTCAAAAGTAGTGTATTGTGCACTTTTTTTATTTAAAAGTACTGCTATATGAACAAAAGTGCAATAACATTTGGTTTGCAAACTCTTTAAACAAATAAGGTGCTTTTTTTTTACAGCAGTATTCCTTTTACATAGTAGCAGTTAAAATATTTCTTGTAAATCTCAACTTATAACATTAATGTAATCAAATTAAATATAAAACAAGCTATTTGCCACTGCCAGGGCATTAACCCTAAACCTTTTATAGAAAATATTTGACCACCTAATGTTTGATAATGTTTGACTCGCTCCATGCATTCGTTCGTTCGTCTAGCCTGCCCTGGCTCGGTTGGAATAGGTAGTCCAGTTATATATAGATCAGTGAGTGTGAGCGGAGCACTGAACTTCTGATACGTGCTGCATGATTGCGTGAACACTTCTGAGCGACACGAGTTATAGATCTGTAAAGCAATATATTGTGAGAGGGCCGTCTGTTACCGCGTACCAAATGACTCAAAATAATAAACCACAAAGTTAACAAAACAATGCACTCCACTGTGCTGAGCGAGAGCGCTTCTCTGCTGTCTTCACGTGCTATTGGAAACTTCCTATTTCCCACTTGTGAAGTCATGATTACACGTTGCATTCTTTTCTGTTAAAAATAAGTGAACAGTGGTTTGTGAATGTTGATGCTTAGCCTAAATAATTTCATCGGGAGCGTTAATGTGAGCGCTGCTGCAGTCTTAGGCCCTCCCCAAATGCTCTCATTGGTTGAGACGCGTGATGACACACATCCCAAGCCAGTACTGATCAACATCCCACCCCTCCTGTGACCCATTGTTTGTCTGTATGTTTATTCAGAGCCAGTGAGCAACGGACTTTCATAATTTAAAAAAAAAAACGCGTTAATGCGCCATAAAATAATTGTTGGCGTTAATCAATTAATGAGTTAACGCGATAACACGTTAACTTGCCCAGCCCTAATAATATATATATATATGGGCTTCATGTGCATTGAACTCAAGACATACAACGTTGACTATGCTGAAACTACGCGTTAATGCGCCATAAAATAATTGTTGGCGTTAATCAATTAATGAGTTAACGCGATAACACGTTAACTTGCCCAGCCCTAATAATATATATATATATATATATGGGCTTCATGTGCATTGAACTCAAGACATACAACGTTGACTATGCTGAAACTCGCTTTGTGCCTTTGATTAGAGAAACAATTATGCATAAACAATTGCATTAGACAATTAAAAAATAAAACATTGCTGGGTTGATGTCAGGGAAACCATATTAAATTGGTTGGGGTTTTTTTTTTTTTTTTTTGCCCAAAAAAGGTTGCAACCTGACAATCAACAAGTAGACTATCTGTTACTATAGAGTGACTTGAAAGCCACTCTCGGTTTGTATCCCCACTGCATCCTGGGGCAAAACCCCTCAGCCCATCTTAGACAATTATAGTGCTCATTTTTGCCCACAATTTGCTCTCTGTGTTGACAAAAACGGTGCAGTGGGCAGGTTTGCTCTGTACACTGTTAGAGCAGATGTCTTACGACGCAAACAAATCTATGAGTTTCTATTGGCTCCTTGCCTTAAATTTTAATCTGGAAAATTGATTGTTTTCTTACAACAGTTTTTCTCCTCTGTGAAAACTGGCACAATTCAATTGAGACATTGTTTTTTCTATTGTTTTTCAGTCTTTGAGACATGTTGAGGCTGTAACCATGACTGTTAATTATGTTTGAAATAGACAACAACAAAAAATCTGCTATGCACTATAAACCTGCCTTCTGCCTTTAAGAAAATACAAAAAAAACAAAAAAACAAGACAAAACCTTGATGCCTCTAGATTAGATGCTGTAGAGATGCTTCTTCGTAGGGTAGTATGCCACACAAAAGGTGCGTGTGTCAAGATGTGTCTGTTCATGCATAGAGCAAGCGTCTTAACGGTTTTGTGCATATGTGCTTACGTCAGTTTGTATCCAATGAATTGTAGATATTTGTTTTGTATCTTTTAAAAACCTCTTAGAATTTGAATGGTACAAAAGCACACTGATACATTAGTCTATGCAAGGACAGACAATACGATGGTGTGACATTTTCAAATATACAAATAGCAGGTGTGTTTGTTACTCTTGCATCTATACAGTAAGTATATATATTTTGTATGTAAACCCTTACATATAGTGACAGGTGTTTTCAATGCCACTTTTGACTGTTTAATTTAAACTATCAAATATATGGTAGGAAAGCCTTAACTTGTGTTAAAATGCAATTTTAGAGAATGTGTGTCATAAGGTTTGGGTTTGATTTAGGTTTAGTGTTTTTTGAGAATCAAGAAAAAAATACAAGCAAACAAACAAAAAAAATAAAGATGGGGGAGTTCTGGGATGAAGCAGGGTCCCTAGATAAGCACCTATTTTCATTATCTAGAAACCAAAGATCGAACAATGTGTTCCCATTTTACATACAGATGACGACGCAAACACCAGAACTCTATTTTTGATACTTTGAAATGGATGTCATTCCTAAAGTTTGGGTAGCTTGGATGGTTTGTAAAATAAAAGTACAGGTTCAGTTGATGTTTACGGAGCCTTGTATTGTCGTTTCATGTACATTTTGTATTTAACATTTTGTAATTTTTAAGACTGCAGTGCTTTTTGAAATTATTCAAAGGGAACACCGTGCGGCATAGGCTCTTCTGAGGTAGTGTATCAATAAAAAGAATAAATGCCCAAATGTCTCTCTTTGTGTCGTGTTCTGGATTATGATATGCATCAAGAATGAAATGTTTAGTGAATGGACTAAAATGTACATCGCTGTACCTTATCCCTGGTTCATATTAGTACCTTGAAGTTACATACTGTAATAGTTCTTTAAAAGTATGTTATTACCTCAAGTAACTACTGATGGGAAAGAGTTTTCTATAATGACTATTATTCCAGGGATGATTAAATTATGAATTATTGACTTGATTTAACATTATAAAGGAACAATTATAGTTTAGTGACTGCCAAATCACGTATTACAGGTCTTTCTGGGTAAAAATGAATACTTCATAGAACATGAATAACTAGGGGTGGGCAATATGATCAAAATGATGATACGAGAAATTTTATTTCACAGTAACAATATATATAACAAAATAGATATTTTTGCTTTAAATAAGGTCTTTATTATATACATTTTTGATACCATAGAAATTTCATAATTGTCACCAGCGTGACAACTAAAAAAAAAAACTAAAGTAACCAGTCAGCAATTAAATAAGAAACTAATTACAAGCAACAGTACAAAACAATAAAGTAACTCGATAAGAAATGCTACACGCATTGTATAATAAAATGTATAACTACATATTCCTCACTGTGTAAATTATATATTTTTTCTTATTAAAGTTACAAACGTGATTTAATCAAGAGCAGTGAGAGACTTCCTCTCGTTTGCTGTCTGATTAACATGAATGACAGACAGCAGGAATATTAGACTGCTGTCACTTTAAGAGCTGCCGGGATCCAATATACTGTTACACGTGTTTTCTTTTTTTAGCTGTTTGCTTTCACTTAAGGCCGAAATTAATTAACTTTTTTAAAGTAATTTGACACAAGTGTGTGTATATTTAACCGTTCAAGGCCTATAAAGTGGCAAAAATAACGGTTAGGTGCTCTATAAGCAGGGTCTTCACATGTGCGTCCCTCTATGACAGCACTCTGAAACAGTCTCTCAGACAGCACGCGCATTTAGCTAAATGAGTTCTCTTTCACTGCCGATTGCATTTAAATGGCTTAAAATCACTTATTTAACTTAATCACTTGCTCTTTGTGACCACAGCGACGTCACGTGAGCATGTAACCTTGATAGAGACGATAGTCCAAAATCTCCACCGGGTGACAAATTTCTAACGTTTCCGGTTAATCGTGCTTACTAGCATACCGCCCACACCTATGAATAACATTTCATAAACATTACAGTTGGATAAAGTCATCAGTTTTCTCATTTGGCCATTGTTCTATAAAAGTTTGACATTTGAGGCCTCCTAAACGGTTTGAAATATACTCTACGTATTTACTTAATTAGCTGAGGGCACTGACTAGTACAAAGGTTAAGCAAAATTCTGAAAAACAACTTCAGTTCTGCTTCTGGTAATGATGAATTTGAAAGTGAACTGGCCACATCCCAGAGGATGCTTGAACTGATGGAGTTCAGTTTAAAGGTCCCAAGTTTTCAACTTGGTTCCTGTTGTTCGACTTTGGTTTAAGTTAACCCACAACGAAACAATGAGTGTTCGTGTTTGTTTATTTATATATATATATATATAGAGAGAGAGAGAGAGAGAGATGTCCATCACTCATTGGAGGTTGAACAAATTGATTTCTCTAAATCAGTGGTTCTCACCCAGGGTCAAATAGGGGACCTCTAGATGCATATTTAAAACCAAATAACATTAAAATAACCCAAACCTACCTTTTTAGACATCTCAGAGAACCTGGATATTTTATGTAGTTTAGTCTAATTTTAAAAGTGTCATTTCTAACACTGTAAAACCTGCAAACTAAAATCCACATGCATTATTTAATGAGCAGAAATCATTAAGTGTAAAAAAAAAAATCTTTATCCAGTAAATGATGAAAAATGGGGAAAGTCACAAAATTGTAGTGGACAACTGGTTACCTTGGAGTCAAGAAGGTTGAGGACCACTGCTCTTAAATTTCCATAACACAAACCTGGTCCAAAAAAGCTCATGTCTACTTTGACAATGTCAGAGAAATATCAATTTATTTGTTGCATCTAAGAGTCACATTTTATACACTCATACATAAACATTTCAGAGGGGAAAAAAAGGCCCCTTCTTTCACTAGAGAGGTGTGACATTTTATTCAGCCTTGTATTGCACTCCAGGTAATGTAGTCATGATTCAAGCAGCCTGGTAGCAGTAGAAAAGAACATGCGTAGACCGCATTTCCAAAACATTATAAAGCCCAAAACAAGGTAAGACCTCGGCACAGTTCAGACTGCACATTCTCACAGGACTCTGAGGGCAACAGAATACACACCTCTATCGATGCAATTCATATAAACAAGCATTAATGAACGTAGATCACACAAACAACTCATCTTTTACTTTAAATTTTAAAAAAAATATTAACTTTTCAAATGGACTAAATTAAAAATCAGTTCATGCAAGTCTATGGAGTACATACTTGGTCAGATCTCTATTAAATAAGGAATAAGTCTGAAGGCTGTAAGTCCAAACAGTGCAGCGGTACAATGGGAAAAACCATTATGCCCTTTTTTAATCCTATGTGTAGCATAACAGTCTTAAAGAATATATTTGGCTTCTTACAATCTCACTATTTCAAAATATTCCTTTATCCAGAACGGCAAGTAAGTATTGCATTGCACTTTGGTTCCCTAGTGTAATGCCTAACTGGACTGCCCAGCTGTGTTTATAACAACAGGAAGATCTCTTGTTCCATAACCTGATGGCTTGCAATATTATAAGTTTACTTTAAGTCTTGAAATAGGACAGAAGAGATCTTGACATCAAAAGCCACAGGAAGAGTTTAGCATGCATGCCACTGATCTCAATTACACGCACACAGTGAGGCAGTGCTACGGAGATGGTTAAACGCGTGTATATAAAGATATATACAGTGCTTCTGTGTCGGGTCCCATCCTACTTTGTGTCAAGAACAACAGGACAATGGTCTGGAAAGCCAAAAGACAGGTGAAGTGCGGTCCTCCCTCAGGTGGTGTAGCGGTCTGTGTGGGGTCACTCGCAGCAGACCAGGCGGATGGGGTGGCTGGAGAGGGGAAGATTGGAGCATTCGGCTATAGCCCGTCTGGCTGCTTTCTCACTGGGGAAGGTCACCAGCGCCTCCCCACTACACTGACCACTCCAGTTACACAGCATGAACACAGAGTCCGCCTGGAGCTACACACAAAAAATAAATAAATAAATAAAGAGAGACCTTTTTTTTTTATATATATTCCAGTGGAAACTAAAATTAAATAAAAAATAAAATACATAACATTTAAATTAAATTACATTCCTGGCATGTATTAGGAAAAAGAAAGAAAAAAAGTAAGCAATGTTTTTTTTATATATTCCAGTGTAAAGTAAAAAAGTAAACTAAAATTCACCACTGGCATGTAAAATATAATATCATAAATATAAAATAAAATTAAAATTTTTTTTAAAAAAAACACTGGCATGTAAAATAAAATACAATAAAATAAAATAAAAATAAACTAAGACAAAATTAAATAAAATAAAATTCACCGCTGGCATGTAAAATAAATTACAATAAAGAAAGAAAAATATAAAAATAAATAGAAATAAAATTCACCGCTGGCATGTAAAATAAAATACTATAAAATACAAAACTCACCACTGGCATGTAAAAAAAAATACAACAAAACAAAACAAAAAAATAAATAAAAATCACCACTGGCATGTAAAATAAAATCCACTGGCACATAACATAACATTCACCACTGGCATGTATTAGAATAAGGCACGCATACACACTGAAGTGAATTGCTATGGAGAGAAACAGGATTTGAGTTTGGATTAATCATCAAATCAGCTGAAAATGAATGAGAGTATATAATTAGAAACCCTTGTAGGCAGGAGACTTGCAGTAAGTTAAGAACAATAATGCTACCAGAACAAGACATTCAAAGCCCAAACCAATTAGTCAGACTGGAGAGAAAGAACATCATTACAACTGAAAGCGTCTTTTAACAGCAGCACTTGGAACAATAAAGCATACTGGGACTAATTAGGCAACAAGCAGAGAGTGAAGATTTACAGAGATACAAAAACAGAAGAGAGTAATACGGGACTCCACTTCTGATTGGAGGTCACCCCAGAGCAGTGGAAGTGAGGGGAGGAGTTAGAGTATTAGTCCATGCACAAGCGATCAGGTCACAGGGGCATCATGGGAGCTTACCTGCAGAGGCTGCCCCTACAGACAAAGCCACTCTTTAGGCTGAATGAGACTCCGGCCCTGATCACTCACTCCGAGCAAGCTGCTGTAGTCTTCAGGAGCGTACTACAGCACAATGAGCCACAGTCAGTGCCATAGGCCTCACGTTACACTCACAACAATCAGCACTTCTCTAAACCATGTCCATACATGTACAGGTGACGCTACAGCAGGATGCATTTCTACTAGGGGTGTAAAAAAAGGTGCTTTTTTTTTTTTTTTAATAAAGTGGATGTAAAATATTTATCTTATTTATTTGAAATAGAAATCTTTAGAACAATTTAAGCAATCAGTCTTACTAACATTCAAAAGTTTGGGATATCATGGTTTCCACAAAAATATTAAGCAGCAAAAACTTGAATCATAAAATCCTAATTCTTAAATCATTGTCAGATCACATATTCACACCCCTATGTCTACAGAATGTCTGAAAATGTCAAAAGTAAGCAAATGAAGGAAAGAGTATTGAGCACACTGAAATATTAAGACAATTTCATCAAGTCTTGCAGTTCATTTAAAAGTCTCGTCAAACAGATCTGAAGCGCAGTGCCTTATCAGAACCTGAGAGGTGACACCAGTCCAAACATTCATTTAAAACAACACACCACCCCAATACACTGCACAACAGAAATAAGTATGCATCGTACAGGGTTGCACATAAGATGTTCAAGCATGAATGGTATAGAAAGAAAGAGGGGGTCCAGACCACCTGCCAAAAAAGAAATACTTCCCGCACACAGAGGCCCGTAGTGTGCATTTTGTATCAGAGGTTAAAAGCACACTTGGAGGGTGGACTGGGCTTGGATCCATTTCATCGGTTCAGCCAGAAGTCAAGCCTGAACTCTGCATTTCACACACGCGCCACTGTGCTACGCTTTGTGAACAGTGTTAGACGTACAGCTCACAGTGTCACACGCATTAGAGGAGAGGAGAGGGCAGGGATGCTGCAAGCCCACCACACAACAGAGAACAAACTAGAATATCTAGGAAATCTCATCCCATGGCTGTGTATTTATTAGGGCTGCACGATATATCGAAATATCGCACATGTAAATATCGCGATATGCATATAGCAACGGCGTGCGATATCTGAATCATTTTAATAATAGGCTACTTAAATCAAACCCTTGCAAAATGTCAACGTTTTAATTGGACGCATATAGCAGAGAATTGCTTGACGTTAAAAAGAGTTAAGAGCAATAAGTTGCAGAAAACAACTCTTTGCCGTCTTGTCTTGCTGTCTGACACACACACACACACACACACACACACACACACACGTGTTTCAAACAGCGCGCAAACACCGAGTTGATTCGTCTTTCGCATCTCCTCCTCCTTATGTTTGAACAGACACATACACACAGAATTATGTCAATAGTACCCGTCTCGACGATCATTCTTGTAAACGCAGTCGGTTATGTTCTAAATGAATGGAAACAGCTGACCCCTTGTCCACACACCCACACTTGCGGTCTTGGCCACTTGAGAGCGCGTGCGCGCGGCAGTAAGTAAGTGCGCAAGACTGTCCCAGGTCTTAAAAACGCCAGAGCGCAGTGCCCTTAACTCACACTAAATCCACACCATCTCGACTCGAATACCGCTCTGGAGCGCTATTCCAGGCTTAGTGTATCCCATCGTGCATAATGTTCTGGAAATAAATCGTGAGACTTTTTGCCGAGATCTCGCGAGAGGTCACGGAAACCTTTCCAATGCAAGTTAAATATTCATATAATAATTAGATATTACATATAATTTGGTAGAAAAATTGTGTTTTTACGTTTTATTGGTGCAAAGATGAGTAGTGGTGATATTTATTTTGTACAACATTTGCAACTGATTTTTATCACTTGATTAGAAGCACCACAAATTAAAATGGTCATGTTATAGGGACTACTGAACAGACATTTAGAAGTTGATTTTAAAATGCGGTGGATATTTGTGGCGGTCAATGTGGATATTGTGGATGAGATCACGTTCTATTAGTTCTACAGCTTCAGTTTCGGAACTTTCACGCTTAGTAACACATTCAACTGTGCCCTCACAACAGTGCAACAGTGAAAAGGGGACACCTCTCAAACAATGTCGCGTTCCGAACGTTGTTTAAGTGACATACATTAAGTGACAAAAAACCGTATTGCGGTTTTTTAAAAATTCATATCATAACAAAAATAAACACTGCCATTCGGTATGAACCGGTATACCGCCCAGCACTAATGGTAGCTTTAGCTAAATATCGTGCTAACAAGCACATTCAGAAAGGCAATTTGCAAACATTCACAAATATAACGTGCGGTACCTTACGTGTTCTGGATATGAAGTTGGATCATGAACAGTTGGTACTGATCCATCGTTGAGAATTATATTTGCTGAGTTACATTCTCCAGTTTTGTTACAGGAGTATCCGAAGCACGAGCTGTAAAGTAGTGTTGGGTCGTTCTTGAACGATTTGTTCATTTTGAACGAATCTTTAATGTGACTCGGGAAGAACGAGTCTTCTCGGGGAGTTATTTGTTCAGTCGCGCATGCGCAACATCCTATAGGTTCTGTACTGGAATTAGTCAAATAGTTCACCTGTTTGGAGTCTTCAGGTTTTTCCGAGTCATTCGTTCATCACGTGACAGCCCCATACACTTAACCAATTCAGTCTGACCCCTTGTCCAAATACTCACACTTGCGGTCTTGACCACTTGAGAGCACGTGTGCGCGACAGGAAGTAAGTGTGCAAGACTGTCCCAGGTCTTAAAAACGCCAGAGCGCAGTGCCCTTAACTCACACTAAATCCACACCATCTCGACTCGAATACCGCTCTGGAGCGCTATTCCAGGCTTAGTGTATCCCATCGTGCATAATGTTCTGGAAATAAATCGTGAGACTTTTTGCCGAGATCTCGCGAGAGGTCACGGAAACCTTTCCAATGCAAGTTAAATATTCATATAATAATTAGATATTACATATAATTTGGTAGAAAAACAGTGTTTTGACGTTTTATTGGTGCAAAGATGAGTAGTGGTGATATTTATTTTGTACAATTTTTGCAACTGCTTTTTATCACTTCATGTTCACTTGAACACTTGGGCCAAATACAGGAAATACGTCATATAAGTGGTCAAGTGGTCAAGTGCAAAGACCGCAAGTGTGGGTATTTGGACGAGGCATGAGAAATAAATCGGCTGTGTATCTATATACTGGATCCGTGCAGTCGGATTTACGTGCTGCTGAATATGTCACTAATGTTAAATCAAACAACAAAACAGCTATAACAAAGATTAATCTAAATTTAATGAATACAGTGAACACAATGCAGTGTTATTTTACACTTAATTATTACATTTCTGTATCTGAATACTACCGTTTATTTGATCTATGCTTGTAAATTGTGTATTTGTTCTTTTCCCCCCCTTTTTCTTTCTTTTTTTTTTACTGACTGTTCACTTGCCTTTAATCATGTTTGAACTTTCTCAGGCTATAGTTTTTGCTGTGGTATATGAAGAAGTACTTAAAGTGTGTGGAAAGCAAAGTCACAATGATATAAAATTAGTGTCATTCACACTGATGTTAAAATGACATTTTCTGATTTGTGACATTACTTTTTATGTACTGCTAAAACACTGCTGGTCACTTTCAGAAGTTGTAGTGATTCTTTCTTTTCCAAGAACGAATGTGAAACAAATTGGTTATATAATTTTCATTTTTAAATATTTTAAAATATAAATTTAAATAGATTTTTCTCACTTTAAGCAATATGGTATCGCATATCGAATTTTTTAACAAGGTATCACTTTTTTTTTTTCGATATCGCACAGCCCTAGTATTTATATACTGTGAGAGAGAAAGCACACACACACCCGTGCCCAAAACAAAGCATCACTCATTTCCATCTAACTCAACCCTCTTTCCTCCTCTGAGTGCTGGTGTCATACCATCCTCTGACGTCTCCGCCTAATCAGCTGTCAGCTAATGAGAGGACAAAATGTACACTGTGATTCAGCATAAAACACTACATAGAAACTTTTTAAGATGTGTGCTGTTTATCCAATAGAACCAGGGTCCTGATAAAGTCTCAGGTGAGGGGTGCACTGCTAAGGAAACCCTACTTTTTTTCACTTGTTTTTGAACTTGAGAACCTGAATGAGTGAGTGAGTAGTGAAATGAGGGGATACCTGATATCCCTGAAAGAAGCTGAGGATGTCTTTGACCCCAGCGTTGTACGGCAGACCCTGCATTCGCACCAGTGCCCCGGGCTGAGGGGGGAGGATGGCAGGGGCCTGCTGGGCGGCCACAGCTGCTGCTACTGAACCCGGCGGGGCCGCAAAATAACTCATCGTGGAGGGAGAGACTGGTGGACTAGTCAACAGAGAGAGACGAGATGAGTTTGAGAGGGGGAAAAAAAAGTTTTCCAAAACAGATGTATTAAATTATAGTATAACATGCATTATACATTCTGAATGGAGGAGCTACATTTAAAGCAAGCTGACTGACCAAGTTTCAATTAGATTTACGAAGTAAACCATTATTCAAAAGTTTGGGATTTGTAAATCTAAAAATGTTTTTGAAAGAACTCTCATGGTCACCAAAGACTGAATTCGTGGCCGGAGCATCGAATTGCTAAAAAAAATACAGTAAAAACAGTAATATTGTAAAATATATTACAGTTTAAAATAAATATTTGCTATTTTAATATATTTAAAAAATAATTTTATTAATGTGATGGCAAAGCTGAATTTTCAGCAGCCATTACTCAAGTCTTCAGTGTCACATGATCCTTCAGAAATCATTCTATTATGCTGATTTGGTGCTCAAGAAACATTTATCATCAAATTACCAATATTTTTGTGGAAATTGAGATATTTTCCACAGGATTATTTGATGAACAAAGTTCAAAATAACAGTATTTATTCGAAATAGATTGAAATTCTGACACCTTGAACGGTAGTGTATATTACTTGCTGAAATCATAGTTATTGTTATTATTATTACTACTACTGCTAATACACATATACTGAACATTGGTGTTTATCTTTTTTTTTTTTTAATGGTAATGATAAATATGCTAATGTTTAATTAATAAATTGCACAGCAAATTTTACCTCCACTATGTGCCACAGACAACAAAACCATTTAACCAGGTGGAATGTGAAAAATTAAATTTAGACCAAGGTAAATCTCTTCTCATTGTACCTGGGGTAGTAGGTGGTGTAGCTCATGTTCATGTTCATGTAAAGCTGTGGAGAGTAGTAGGCTAAAGCAGGTGCAGGGTTATGTGCTGGGGCCTGTGGAGTTCTTGGAGTGGCCAGCAGGGGGGGCTGATACAACGCTGCCTCAGTGGGAAGCATAGCTGGTACAAGCATAAATGCAGCATATGTTGGTGGAGAGAGACCTGAGAAAGACATGACAAAGTGCTTTATTAAAAGGACATTTTCACCAAGTGGGCATGCTAAATCTCTCTCACCCACACACACAGCTGACCTTGCAGGAGTGTGTGAATGTCATGTATACTTAGCTTAACTGGCACAGGGACAGCTACCGTCTTCTCTGATGTAGTGCGAGCACATACGGCCCATTCTCAAGCCAAGGTCAAACAACCAGATCAAATCACAGAGTAAACAGGCCTTCCTTTAGTGCCGCTACAGGCTTGCTCTTTCTTAAATGCCAAAATGTTGCACCTTTAGATCTGTGACAGAGGTGATCACACCGCTTTCTTGTAGATAAGCTGAAATCTAATCTCAAACGGACCAGCTGATAGGAGCAGAAGAGTGCGGACTGGAACATTACACGCAGATCAGCATCTCTTGAACAGGAACAGATTACAGCTGCTGGCTCACGCTAAATACTAACTCAAATTAACAGTGCAGTTCATCTTATCATGTGGTTTCCAACAAGCATTTGGCATTTAAAAAGCTCCATAAAGTACCAGACAGTCTCTTACAGGGCAGTTTGCAAGGAGGTGGCGAGAGGCCGCTGCGGTTAAGCGTTCCCCCCATCAGCACAAAGCTCATCTCCTCAGTGGAGCACTGGAACACCTCCACGTAACGGTCCTTCATCATCTTCTTGTGGCACTTCTGAGCCACCATAAATGCACGGTCAGCTGACTTCATCTGAATGAAGGCATCACCAGAGGGTCGACCCTATAAAGATGAGCCGAGAAAAGGTGGGTCAAAGTGTCATTCCAGAAACCCCTGATGTTTCTCGTTTCATGGAGTTACAAGTCACCTGTTGGTTAAGGACCATGTGCACCCCATGTGGTTTGATATCAATGGTGTGTTCGCCCATAAACTCCAGGATGTCCTCGATGGCGGCGGTGTACGGCAGACCTCTTAGCCTGATGCAGTCTCGCATGCTGCCGGTGGTGATGAAGGGTGGCGTGGCTAACACAGGCACAGATACCATCGGAGGCGGAGGAGGAAGTGTGGAGATCAATGGAGTGGACATGTAGCGATTCAAAACCTAGTTTGAAGATACAAAAGATCAAGAAAATGGCAATAAAATACAAGATGCTGGTTTCATACAAAAGTACACAGAGCTATTTGCTCTGATTAACCCACAATAGCAGAACTGCAACGTTTGTGAAAAGCAATTAAATAAAATAAATTTTCACTAAGCGTGGACAAAAACTACACATAACATATGACATATGTCTCATACGGGTTATGTTGCTCATTTTTACTAAACAAGCAAGTTTTGGCATCTAATTTTTCTTTTATTTCCAGTGTCTAATGATGGGAAAAAGCTTACATGTCATTTTTCTAATCAAAAATGCAACACCGGGCATTAGGGGTCAAAAACATCTCGGTGTAATACTTTATTTTCAAGACCAATTCTCACTATTAACTAGTTGCTTATTAGCATGCATATTACAAGCATATTGGCTGTTTATCACATATTAATGCCTTATTCTGCATGACCATATTTTAGATCCCTTAATCCAATAACCCATACCTCTCTAACCATTAGGGGAAGTCGTGGCCTAATGGTTAGAGAGTCGGACTCATAACCCAAAGGTTGTGGGTTCGAGTCTCGTACCGGCAGGGATTGTAGGTGGGGGGAGTGAATGTACAGCGCTCTCTCCCACCTTCAATACCACGTCACTTTACCTAAACTTAACAACTACCTTACTAATTATTAAAAAGCAGTAAATTAGGAGTTTGAGGAAAAACTTAGGTAATCGTGAATGTGTTCCCTAATCTAAAGTGTTACCAAAATTATTAGTTATGCATCTCACAAAATGGACCCTGAATTTCAAGGAATGGTACAAAAAAAAAAAAAAGATATCTTTTTTTTTTTTCCTCAACTGAGCTTTTGTCATTGTCTCATTGATATAACAATACAAATACAACAATACATCAAGGGCTATTCAAATGAATACATCATAGTACTACTATACGCTTTGATATGAATATTTATTACAGTTTTTAACGTAACAAGTAACATAACATTTCATTACTGAATCCTTAATGGCTGAAATATATTTTTGCAATTTTGCCATATTCACAGATGAAAAACAAAATAGATTTTTATAACAGCTTCCTAAAGAAAAGCAAAAGGGTGAAAAAAAAAACCACATCATAAATACCAGTGCTTGGGTCTCTGAGGGTTAAATATAAATCATCTGTACCTGTTGGACCTCAGCTGCAGTACTGCGGAACAGCTCAATATATCTCTTGCCCAGGATCTGTTTGTGCTTCTTCAGGGCATTCTGGGCATATTCCTCACAGGCAAAGAGAACAAAATAACCCAAAGGTTGTGGGTTCGAGTCTCGTACCGGCAGGGATTGTAGGTGGGGGGAGTGAATGTACAGCGCTCTCTCCCACCTTCAATACCACGTCACTTTACCTAAACTTAACAACTACCTTACTAATTATTAAAAAGCAGTAAATTAGGAGTTTGAGGAAAAACTTAGGTAATCGTGAATGTGTTCCCTAATCTAAAGTGTTACCAAAATTATTAGTTATGCATCTCACAAAATGGACCCTGAATTTCAAGGAATGGTACAAAAAAAAAAAAAAGATATCTTTTTTTTTTTTCCTCAACTGAGCTTTTGTCATTGTCTCATTGATATAACAATACAAATACAACAATACATCAAGGGCTATTCAAATGAATACATCATAGTACTACTATACGCTTTGATATGAATATTTATTACAGTTTTTAACGTAACAAGTAACATAACATTTCATTACTGAATCCTTAATGGCTGAAATATATTTTTGCAATTTTGCCATATTCACAGATGAAAAACAAAATAGATTTTTATAACAGCTTCCTAAAGAAAAGCAAAAGGGTGAAAAAAAAAACCACATCATAAATACCAGTGCTTGGGTCTCTGAGGGTTAAATATAAATCATCTGTACCTGTTGGACCTCAGCTGCAGTACTGCGGAACAGCTCAATATATCTCTTGCCCAGGATCTGTTTGTGCTTCTTCAGGGCATTCTGGGCATATTCCTCACAGGCAAAGAGAACAAACGCATCGCCTGTGGGACGTCCGTCTGGGTACTTCACAAACAGAAGCCCCTCCGTCCCATCAGTCACTGGGCTGTCCGGGCCCAGGAAGCCCAGAACATCTTGAGAGGTAGCAGTGAATGGAAGCCCACGCATTCGGATTATAACTTGGTTCTCCTTTGAAAGAAACTGAGCTACCTCATTGGATGTGCCTGTGAAAAGATGAGGAATTTTAGCGGTTTTAGTGGTAATAATGTCAGAAAGCCTCTGCTTTGAAACAGTTCAGCAGAAACAACCACATGCACTGAAATGATATCTCGGCAGGCTGCTGTTCTTTTACACCTGCTGTGTGTGAGGCTTTTCAGAGGCTGCTGACCCATCTTCCTCCCTGAGGGAACGGCTCTCTTTCTCTGTGGCCTGGCCAGAGCGAGGGGCAGGAGGGAAGGGGAATAGAGTTTCCCCCTCTACCTGCTCTGCATGAATCAGCAAGGGGAAGAGACTCACAAAGAGTCTTTCATTCCCACGGGGGAGGGGGGGGGGGCACACACACACCTGGCAATAGCGGATGGAGATTTACTCTACAAATGAAAAGTGTCTGCTCATATTACAAATGAAGACTTCATGTAAATGTCTCACCTCCTGCAATCTTTAGAAATTCCTCCCCAGTCGCTTTATACACCTGAAACAAAAATAAATACAGAGTGCCATAAGAGTGGGCCGCATGCCTTTGATCAAAACTGTATTTATTATTCACATTGTGTAAATTAGGGATGGGTCAAGATAGTTGATTTGTTAATTACTGAAGTTGATTATGATTTTTTTTTTCTCCAGATTTTAGCTTTGACATTTTAAACGACAATACTTTAATGAAAATAAAGTCAGAGATGCAGCTTCTTTAGTAAGCTGTGCTTTAGCATGCTGTTAGACTGTCAAAGTAAACTCTCCGAAAAGTGGTGTCTCTAAATCCATCATCAGACAACTCAAATACTAGTAGGTTATATGTAGTTTCTCACAAGCCTAGTATACATTTAATATTTCCAACATATAAGAATCAGAACTGTCTCAGATTAAAAGAGAGTATTCTTGCATAATGCATTTTTGAGATGAACAAAAGTAAAATAAAGCTTGGTTTGGATGCCTTAAAGGGGTCATATGATGTTGCTAAAAAGAACATTATTTTGTGTATTTGGTGTAATGAAATGTGTTTATGCGGTTTAAGGTTAAAAAAAAAACATTTTCCACATACTGTAGATTATTGTTTCTCCTATATGCCCAGACTTTCTGTAACGCCTCGATTTTTACAACGCTCATCAGTCTGAAAAGCGAGGTGTGCTCTGATTGGCCAGCTATCCAGTGTGTTGTGATTGGCCGAATACCTCAAGCGTGTGACGGAAATGTTACGCTCCTACCATACTGTGATTCCCTGTCCGGCCGGAGCGACGAGACAAAAATATTAAAACCCACTACAAACTAGGCATTTGTTGCATCCAGTGGGGACATAATTACGGATTATAATGACTTATACTGTCTTTTTACGCATTGCATCGCGGACTCTGCTTCGTCCACGGTGAAAGCTGATCCGGTGATCCACAGCGCGAAGTTGATGTATTTCCTCAGCGACCAGCATGGATCAGCTCTAGGCATGACGAAGCGGATATCATCCTCTTTTGGAAGGCCAAACAAAGTAGTTTCACTTTCACAACGAAACACACAGCATCACACACGGCGGCCGTGAGTGAGCGACAGCTGGCAGATTCGACGAAGGAGCGTCCGGCGGGCTTGCGGCAACCAAATGTGACGACCCCGGGCTGGACTCTGCTTCGTCCACGGTGAAAGCTGATCCGGTGATCCACAGCGCGAAGTTGATGTATTTCCTCAGCGACCAGCATGGATCAGCTCTAGGCATGACGAAGCGGATATCATCCTCTTTTGGAAGGCCAAACAAAGTAGTTTCGCTTTCACAACAAAACCCAGCGTCTTCACGACATGGCGGCAGCAACAATACTAGAGCGAGAATCAAAGTTATGCCTTCTTTATTTGCGTGAACATTTGGGCGGCGTTATGCAAATCTTCCCACATCGTGACGTAGATATGTGGGGGCGTGTTCCGTTTTAGGTAGGCGTGGTTGACTCTTAAAATTTTATAAAGAATATCTCTTGAGACTTTTTAGTCTTTGAGACTTTAGTCTTTGCAACTTTACAGATCTTCTTTATGCACCAAGAGCTTGTAACACTTCAAGGAGAAAAGGAAAAATTGAAATCGCATCATATGACCCCTTTAAGATGGTGAACTCACTTCAATGTATCTGTTGCCCATGTGGTGTTTATGTCGATCCAGTGCCATGTCTCTGTGCTCAGAGTTTATGAAGCGCACCAGAGCTTCTCCGTTCCTCCGGCCCTGAGCATTTAAACACAGCGCAACGCCACCTCTGATATAAAGACACACACACACAAATCAAACAAAGGTAGAGATACAACACATTTAGCATGCAACCTTTAAAATGTGCTCGTTATGATAAATCGGCTTGGACACTCCAAGTAAAGCTACTTCACCAGTGAAAGTCCCGATTTGACATTTGGCTGGATTTGCCTTTAAGGTCTTACAGAGTTTTGCATTACACTGTTAATGTGTACTTAAGGGTCTTTTCTGAGTGCATGCACCATGTCATTGTGAGTGTGCCTTTCAGTGTTACACTGAGCTGTAATCTCACTTGGCAATGTTGAGGCCCTTGAAGAAGCGAGCGATGTCCTGATCAGACGACTGCCATGGCAACCCACGAGCTCTGATGACCGTCTCAATGTCCACAGCTTCGGTCTTACTGCTGGAAGGCATGCACATGCAGACAACACAAGTAACAATCACTCATGCTTAGCAACATTCTTATGGGCTTTATGCATAGTAAAGACCACAGTCTTATAATGGGAAATCCCACAGATGTTTGCAACAAATAAAAATCAGACTACGACATATGACTGAGTACATGCCATGCTCCGGATTCAAACTTGTAGTTTACAGTCTCAAAAGTGGAGAATTTGTGATCTACAAAGAAAAGAGTTATTATGAGATCATGTAATCAGTTGTGCATATCAAAAGCGAAATCTGTAAGGTTTTATCAATACATAAACTGCACGGATCAATCCACTATGAGTGACTCACTGTAAGGCTCAACCAGGAGATGTAGAATTAGCAGAACCGTGTTCTTCACCTCCCTCAGTCCGGCCTCCTGCTCCACCGCTGCTGGAATACACACATCTGGCAACAATGTCAAGGCCTCATACAAGACATACGCACACATGAATGCACACATTCCTACTAAAACAGCTGAAAACACTTTACACATGAACCAGTAAATGCAAATTAAAAAAAAGTGATAAACAAGGAAAATAAAACCGGGGAATGACGAGTCCTAAAATAGTGATGTTAGTTTAAAAAAAACTTGAATAGTAATACCAAAAGCATAAGCAGGATACAGTCCAGCATGGAGGTCAGAGTGAGATCTTTGACAGGGCCTGCATTTGGGCAGCATTTGTGAAACTCTTTCTTCAAGTCCACAAATGTGTAGAAGCACTCTGGCAGGACTAGATTCTACAACAAAACACGCACAGACAAATGAGGGAGATGCACACTAGAAAATATGTTTTGGAGGAGCCTGAGGGAAGGGCAAAAACGAGGGAAAAGGTAGGAAATGGATTGAGGGCACTTTAATGTCCCATGGAGGAGCACAGCATTCCTGTGAAGATTATAACATGTTGCTGCTAAACAGAGTATACCACAAACTGACTAATTTAGAAATGTCAGAAAAATCCTTTCCAGTTTAAATAGCCGTAGTTAAAGGTGGATTAAAATCGAAATACTTAAGGATGACAATGTATTTAGATTTTGAAAGGAGTGTGTTACCTTTTTGGAGGCCTCGGGGTGCAGCACCTGTCGGATAAGCAGTGGTCCGTCCACACACAGCGTGTAGGAGCTTCTGCCCAGAGACTTCAGTTCAGCTGACACAGACTGTTGAAACTAGAGAGAGAAATGGAAACAGTGAATTATTTCTAATCAAAAACATCCAGCATTAGATGCAGGTGTAGGCATTCGATTCATTTCCCTACATATCTAGCCCATTCAGAGGTTTGGGGTCAGTGGGATTTCTTTTTTTTTTAAAGAAATAAATAAAATACTTTTATTCAGCAACGACAGGTTACATTTATCAAGAGTGACAGTAAAGACATTTCTAACGTTTCAAAAGATCTCCATTTTAAATCGAATAGAAAGCTCAAAAGAACAGAATTAAAGAAAATGTCATATCAAACCTCAAAAGAGGCATCACGGTTTCTACAAAAAAATTAGCAGCACAAACATTTTCATTGACGAAATATTTGAGCACCAAATCTGCATATTAGTGTGATTTCTGAAAGAAATCATGTGGCACTAAAGACTAATGACTTCTGAAAATTCAGCTTTGCAATTGTAATAAATTACAATTTTCAGTATATTTTTTACACTCTATTTTTGCAGCCTTGGTGACCATAAACTTGTTTAAAACATCTTACCAACACCAAACTTTAGAATGGTAGTATGTTCTAAATTACTTTTTTGTAGGAAATAATGGCTCCAATTTTTGCTACAACAGCTAAAGCAAAAGACCTCACACCAGCCACAGAAACTCAGAAGATAATTACATTGTGAAAGTTTTATTATTGGTTTATTATTTATTAATATTTCTTGTTAAAGCACAGATTGAAAAAATTATTGAAATGTATTTTATCAACAAACAAAATAAACTACAATGTCAAGGGCAACACAGAGGACACACAAATTATGTTGTAATATGTGAACATGCTGATCCATGCGTATGCTTGTTTTGTAGATTAAGCAGCTGGTCAGACTGGTTTGGAGAAAATACAGGAAGTGAGCCATGGCAGTCATTTCAGATAAGGTATTTCACATGACCAGAGAGATAGATGACAAAACAAATGAAGAGTGTTTGTCCTGCTCTAAAAACACACCACCTGCTCACTGCCAGCTATAGGGGCTCCCACATTCACCTGTGTTTAGCAAAAACAAGAATTCTTTAATGAACCATTACAGATGTTTAGTAAACTTATCCCTCTCTGCATCAGTCAACAGCAGTAAAGGCTAACCACCAACTATGACGCGACAACTGATTTGAGTGCTTCATGTTATTCACTTGAGAGTACGAGAAATGCAAAGACGACATGTCTCACAAGTCAACATGAAAAACAATGTTAAGGGCTGTTCTTATATTGGAAAAAAAAAGTGTATAAACAATTTCACACATAAATTGCTAGCAAATTTCACAAACAATTGCAAAGAAACAGCAATTAACATTTAATTAAACATGGAATTTTGAATTAGAAACAATGAAACTTTTTTTATTATTATTAAAATGTAGCCCACTACAAAAATTTATTTTATTTACAATTTTTATTTTTAAATCACTTTTAAAAGTGTAGGCACTGAATGAAGCAATGTTTAGTTGTCGGTACGTCAACTTGCAGTATTAATATACACAATTCAACAATGTGCACTCACAGATGTGTATTTATCAGCTCTGAATGTGATTTGGATCTAACAGTTTTATATTAGTTTTGTGTTTTCCATTTTTAACTCGTGTTAACTAAATGTAAAACCATTTTTCCTAGATGTAATAATTCGTTATGAATAAACATCTTTTGGGTTGTTTCAATAAGAAACGGAGAAAACAAATAATGTATATTCTAAATAAACATGCATTGACAAATAAAAAATGTTAAATATTTTATTCATTAGCTTGCACGAAAAAAAAACATGGCTATAAAATGATACATATGCTACATTTTCAGCAAAAATAACATGATATACAATTTCTCTGATATTAAAATTACACTGTAAAAAATGACCATGAATTTAACGGTAAAAGAATGTAAAAATGCTACAGTAAAATCCTGTTAAATGGTTAACGGTAAATTCCCCTACTATATATGGTGAAAAACTGTATTGGACATACATTTTATGGTAGTATACCATTTTTGGAAGTGAAAAAGACCATATAATTTGTCTACGTCACGATGAGGGAAGATTTGCATAATGCCGACCAAATGTTCAGGCAAAAAAAGGCGGCGTAACTTTAATTCTTGCTGTTGATGCCGCTGCCATGTTGTAGAGTCGTGGTGTTTCATTGTGAAAGCGAAACTACTTTGTTTGGCCTTCCAAAAGAGGACACGACTAGAAATCAGTGGTTAAGTTCCACTGTTCCAGAACACTTCAACCCAAATATTCAGATGTGTGCTGCGCATTTTATGAAGGATGAACCAGTAGCCTACAACGCGTCTGTGGCACAAAGGCTGTTTCTATAAAGTTGGCCAGTTCCAACATTGCAAGGACAGTCTGGTGCTTCTGACTCGCAGCCTGCAAGTACATTTTTTATATTTAAATAATTTGCCACTGATGATTCAAAAGCGAGTTTTGAGCAGTGTAGAGTAGGCTTGTTGTTTCTCTGATCACAAATGCAGACATGGTTTTATGTTTACACTGCACGATACGCAACACAACGCGTAAAAAGACAGTATAAGTAATTATAATCAGTAATTATGTCCCCACTGGATGCAACAAATGCCTCGTTTGTAATGGGCTTCATTGGTTTTGTCTCGTCGCGCCGGGACACTGCTTCACAGTATTGTAAGGGGCTTAACATTTCCGTCACACGCTTGAGGTATTAGGCCAATCACAACGCACTGGATATCTGGCCAATCAGAGCACACCTCGCTTTTTTAGAACGATGAGCTTTGTAAAAATCAACGCGTTTCAGAAAGGCGGGACATAGAGGAGGAAAAATAATGTACATTATATGGAAAATAATGTGTTTTTTTAACCTTAAACCGCATAAACATTTCATTACACCAAATAATGTTCTTTTTAGCAACGTCATTTGACCCCTTTAAGTCAATCTACAGTGAGTTACAACAGACCAGGGATGAACAGTTACTGTTTGTCAGACTCTAGCTACAGTATGAATAGAACAGATAGCCCCTTTATGGCCGAATTTTCATATCATTTTGGCCAGCGCTGATAACACAAGCAAACGTTGCATTTACCCAGAGCAATTAAAAGCAAAAGGAACCAAGACAAAGTGGTTGACAAAAGTTTAAAAGATTAAGTGCAACATACATAACCCGACTAATCTACAAACTGGGAATTTTGGAGGATTTGAGAAATAAAGCAGTATAAAGCTCTCAAGACCACTGAGAACAACTAAAGGCAGAATTGCAACTCATTCAGACGTTCCCATCATGCTCTTGGACAGTGACGTGCTGTGTTTTTCCACATAACCTGTCCATCTTCATACCTCATGCAAATATGAGGCTTCTGTTAGTCATTAAAGGCTTAACAAGACTTTCGTAAATACCTGACAATTCTAAAAGTATACATCAAGAGCTTTACATCTCATTTGAAGTAATCTCAAGGAAGGCTTAAATAGTACACAGTCACACTCATAACACACACACAAAATAATGCATTCACTTAGCGCTTGGAGCTGGTGCGTGTGTGCACTTGTGTATTGTGCATCCATGGCTGTTTTTACTACACAACCCCACCTTGCACAAATTAGCAACTGCAATAATTAAGTGCAAACTTAATTTCTGCTACACAAACATTCTGCTAAAACACATTGACACACCCTCTGCCTACACACGATTAGAGAAGGGAGATCAAACTCCAGGAAAAAGCTAGATATGAAGAGTAACATTTCACTGGCTAGAAAAGGAAAACCTTAAAGGGGTCATATGACGCTTTTTTAAAGATCATTATTTTGTGTATTTGGTGTAACAGAATATGTTGGCATGCTTTAATGTTCAAAAAACACATTTTTCAAATCCTAAATTTTTTACTTTAAGTAAAAAGACAGAATGAGTCAAATAGCCAGTCCAGCATTGAGAAAAAGCATTTGCATAGTTAGCATAAGATACACATGGTAGTTAAACTTGATCTGAGTTTCAGTTTCACATTCTCCTCTGCCAAGCTGTCAGTGAGAGTGAGAGAGAAATTTGATCTTTGGCATGACAGTCAATCAGTGTCCTGTTGAGCCATGTTTGCTGTGTGTGTGTGTGTGTGTGTGTGTGTACACAAAGAGGCCGCATTCCAATTTTTGCCCTCTTGAAGGAAAGGGATGCTATCTGTAGGGTTGTTCTTCATGCAAGCGAGCAGCAGAATCCCTCTATGAAAGATTGATCCTTAAAAGGCACAATATGTAAGATTTTTTTATTAAAATATCCAAAAACCACTAGAACAGTGTTATATATTTTGCGGACTTGGGTACTTACATTATCCCAAATGTTTAGAAGAATGTTTAAATCCAGAGAAATAAGCAATTTTAACTAGTGACACGGAGCGTGTCCATAGTGTCGCCTGCCAATGACGTCATAACCCCTCGATTTCCGGTTTTGTTTTGTAGAAAACATGGAAACACCAAAGA
>NW_015506055.1:737032-741920 GCF_001515645.1 Sinocyclocheilus grahami | reverse complement strand
ACAACTCCCATGATTCCACACTCAGTCACACATCATCAAACTACGCCTTTTCCTCTTTGTTTGTTTTGAATACGTGCCCTCTAGCGGCAAAAATTACATATTGTGCCTTTAGGTCTATTTGTAAAGTGCACTTATGGTGGTCACTTAAGATCCCGGGTGCCAAGCTTTTACCATTCATTTTAAAACCTGTGAATCTAAAATTGCTTTTGTACACCAAACAACTACCAGCAGAAATGATTCCTTAAATATATTACTGTTCAAAAGTTTAGAGTTGATACATTTTTTTTAATGTTTTGGAAAAAAAGACAGTAATTTTGTGAAATATTATAACAATATAAAATAACTTTTTATATCAAATATCAATTTTAATATTTTACTGATGGCAGAGCTGAATTTTTAGCAGTCATTACTCTAGTGATCAGTGTCACATGATCCTTCAGAAATCATTCTAATATGCTCATTAAAAATATTTGTGTAAGTGTGATGATTTTTTTTTTTCAAGGTTTACGGACTCCAAACTTTTGAACGATAATGACATAAGGCTTCGTGAAAAATGTACCAAATGCTAAAACACAAGACAGTAATGCCCTGTCTGCCCTCCAAAACTAGTAGGGCATAGTGATGCTTACTTTTGAGTAGAACTTACACAACCTGTCTGTTCAGGACGAAGTAAAGTGGGAGTGTCGTTAGATAAGGTAACAGGATGTGCCGGATGACCTACCAGGATGTTTAAGCAACAGTCACATACAACCGGTTTTGATTAATCCATTCTGTAATCACTTTATGCAATGCTGTAAAAACATGAGACACAAAATCCATCTAATTCATTTCTATAAATGACCACTTCACTTATGGGAAAGTCTTTCTGAGGCTGAATGACAGACTGGATCAATGTGTCACTCATCCTTTCAGAGAGGCATTTCCCAGAACCCTCCCTACACATTGACAGTCTGTAGAGAAATAAAGCTCTTTGCTCATCACACACAGGTACTGACACGCTCCTGCCAGCCTGTTGCGCTTTCTCAGCGAGCTCACAGAATAACACACACTTTCTAGCACACCCTGTGTCTCTCAAACACACCCAAGATCTCACAGTAACAATTGTATTCTGTTTAAAGTCTTTTCTCCCTCACACACACACACAGGTGTGTTAGCACCACACCATTCCCACAGAGTCTAATAAGAAGCGTCTAAAAGCAGGTGCAAAGCCAAAGCGAGTCACCAGGTGAGTGCCAGCAGCTATAAATGTTTTTTTTCCTGCGTTTCACATCTCAATACAAACAGAACAGATCAGGTTTGACTCAAGTGTGTAAGTAAGATAGGGTAAGCTACTCTAAACCCTCCTAAATACCTGTTTCCTAACCCAGACACACTGGTGAGGATGATTTTATAAAAAAAACAGTGAGAAAATAGATGTCACAATTCCATATGTAGGGAATTGATCTTGAATGAATCTTTCACTGAAGACAACAGGTCCAAGTCCTGTGTGAGACTATGTCCACCCTTCCCCAAACCCCCCACTGTTCCTTACAGGGCTGGGCGGTATGATGTTGTGTCACTCATCCTTTCAGAGAGGCATTTCCCAGAACCCTCCCTACACATTGACAGTCTGTAGAGAAATAAAGCTCTTTGCTCATCACACACAGGTACTGACACGCTCCTGCCAGCCTGTTGCGCTTTCTCAGCGAGCTCACAGAATAACACACACTTTCTAGCACACCCTGTGTCTCTCAAACACACCCAAGATCTCACAGTAACAATTTTATTCTGTTTAAAGTCTTTTCTCCCTCACACACACACACACACACAGGTGTGTTAGCACCACACCATTCCCACAGAGTCTAATAAGAAGCGTCTAAAAGCAGGTGCAAAGCCAAAGCGAGTCACCAGGTGAGTGCCAGCAGCTATAAATTTTTTTTTTCCTGCGTTTCACATCTCAATACAAACAGAACAGATCAGGTTTGACTCAAGTGTGTAAGTAAGATAGGGTAAGCTACTCTAAACCCTCCTAAATACCTGTTTCCTAACCCAGACACACTGGTGAGGATGATTTTATAAAAAAAACAGTGAGAAAATAGATGTCACAATTCCATATGTAGGGAATTGATCTTGAATGAATCTTTCACTGAAGACAACAGGTCCAAGTCCTGTGTGAGACTATGTCCACCCTTCCCCAAACCCCCCACTGTTCCTTACAGGGCTGGGCGGTATGATGTTAAATATTGTGATGACAATATACAGTGTTTAGAGATGGATTCTGCTACATCATGGTATGTAAATATACAGTATTCATGCAGAACTGCATCAAGTTGCGACATCTGAGCGAAAAAGTACTCAAGGTGATGATCGGATTTATAACTTTAATAAGAATCAGTGCATATTTAATTCATACAGTGAAGAATGTGCAGTTTTATTTTACATCTGATAATTACATTTTTTACTTGAATGCTACAGTTAAACAGATCTACAGTACCTGGAAAAGTAAATGCTATTTGTATCTTTCCTATATTGTATCCTATTGTTTGTAATTAGCTTTTTGTTCTTATTCTTAATAACAAATATTAAATAAAAATGTAACTATATTGTAATTTTATGTTAGTATTTGAAAATTTTTTGTCATATCAACCACTCCTAGTTTCTTACAACACCTGATGGAAGTGGGTGTATTGAATTGAACCAATGGTTTGATAGTGCGTGTCTTTCTATCTATCTCTCTGAAAGCTAGGCAGGGAGAAATTGATTTCACTAGTTAATATTTACAGAGCCCCCTGGGGATAGGCTACAACTGAATCAAGATAACATGCCACCACCTGAATGCTACAAAAGGTATGCAATAAAAAAAGGGGAGAAAATAAATGTGTTAAATGAGACCAACCATTGTTTGTTTAATGATTTCCATTTGTACTTTAATAAATGAAATATATAAATTCCTACAAACATCTAGTCCCACAACTGAGCTTAGACTCTGAGCTCTAAATACCTTTCTGTGGGACAGTAATGAGAGGGTGTCCATTATGAAACAGTTGGGGGTGGGAACAGGTTTACAGAGTACAAACAAATTTTCTCTGCGTCATGCTTGAGAACCATGTTTGGCGACAACCGCCTTTTAGCAAAACATACCTGCAAAACTAAGGAGCAACCCGAAACTATACATCTCTTGATAAATGAGCCTGGATAGCAGCAGAAAAGAAAAACAGAAACATCTCTCGGGCTCGCTCGGTTTAATCTTAATCCCTCTGTGTCTGTATCACTCTTGCTCACTCGCTGACATATATGGTTCTCAGGTAGGTGCGTTCGCAGGTAAACATTCCGTCTTCCAGATGTCTGCTCAACACATCAGTCCACAACAAGACTAGACCTGCACTTTCCCCTAGAGCAGAGCGTCTGTGCCTGCCTTCCTTCCCACACCCAAACCACACACACACACACACACACACACACACACCACAGCAAGCCACCTAAATATCAAAAAAATGCTAAAATCATGTGGACAATATCAAAGACTTACCTTATGCTGAGCCTACATACTAAAATGATGAGAGTCACTGCTTTATATGTAACTTTTAATTGCTGGATCTATAATATTATTTCAAACTAAAGACACACATGGTCTCTCACCTGTTGTAGGACGCTCTCCAGGGGCTCGGCCTTGCACAGCTCCTCCGCCGTGAGCCCGGTCTTTGGCTCGGCCTCCCGTTTGGAGTCAATCTCCTTGGGGAGCGCGTTGATTGGTTGGTTTGTAAAGGTGAGGGCGGGGCGTATTGCCACGGCACCTCTGTAACCCGCTCTGATTGGTTCATATGCGCTAGGAAGTAGGAGAGAAGATCAGAATTCATTTGTACTGCTTTGCTGTTACACACCTATGCAGACGCGCGGTTGCCTTTTAATATAAACTTTTTTATCTACGTAAAACGGTGCACTTACGTTGAAAGAAATAAACTTTGAAAAGCTTTCAAACAGGCCTAAGTTTAAAAACACTCACACAAGAATAAGACAACGTCATAGGCTACTCATATGAGCTCCCTGAATAAAAGCTAGAATAAAAGTTTTGTTTTAGATGTGGCCAGTGCGCTTCCATAAACTCTCAAAAACGAATAATATTCAAATATTATATAACGTCTCTGCCACTCTCACTAGACAAACACATAATCTCACAAAACCGTTTTAGACCGTCGATATTAGTGCTACATACTGTAAAAGAGTTGATTCTGGCCATGTAGTTGTTTATGCAGTCAGGGGCAGTTTGACTGACACGTTGAACCACCAATCACACTTCACTTATTTCATGTGACGATTACGGGCGGGTCTTATTCATTGCACTTTGCTGTTACAATCTGATTAGAAATTCTTAAATATCTTTTAAGGATTCGATGCCAGGAACATCGTAATCTTAAAATGAATCGTTGCCGCGATTTATGTCAAATTCCGTTCTTCTTAATATAGCCAAATTATTTTCCCCCCTTCAAAAAGTAATGCTTTTGAGTGTTTATTCATTTCAGCTCTTTTTTAAAAGAAAAATACAGTTATAGGAAACAGGTTTAGGGTTTAAGGTTAAATTGGGCAGAAGAAAAAAAATACATGGCACTATACCATGGCACAGTAAAAAAGAAATTAAATGAAATGAATTCTTAAAATAATTTAGGAGCCCAAAACCTGTCCTGGGCTCCATACATATACCCTATAAATACAACTGTACTGAGATCTGCGTTTTGTTTCCATGATTCAGTGCTCTTGTGTGCCTGTGTGTCAGTAATGAAATCCAACAAAAAGCCAGACAGAGACTGTTTGTCTGCAGTCCTCTCACTATTCCATTGTGTGCCAAACTTGGGTGACGATTCAATGTCCCATTCCTCTTCCAGACTCAGGAAGTCAGGCACCTCTCTCCTTC
>NW_015506055.1:736173-737022 GCF_001515645.1 Sinocyclocheilus grahami | reverse complement strand
ATCTCAGACAGGGGGTTTGTTTGTGTGAATGCAAAGCAGACACGGCAGGGTTACTGACCTACAGGCAATGACACGCACCAAACAAGGCACGCTTTCGTCTCTCGTGGCTTGAAAAAACCACATTATATAAATGCTTGAATCAAGCTGTCAAACAGATCATCAAATAAAACAGCTGTTGCTGGTGATGTAAATCACAATGTAGCGCGTTTAGCTCTCTAAAAGCGCGCCTTGTTTGTGAATGTCAGCTGTCAATGTGGTTTCTAACACTAGCACATTACTAGGTGGGTAGTTTAAAGTTAGAGACCTTACAACAGGGTCAAAAGGTCCGTACCTTATTCTCATGTAGATCCACAATTTGCCACACCAAGAGAATTAATTCCCTTTCATCCGACCCCAGTTTACCCCCATTTGCACCAGCTGTTGCCCCAAAGAACACCACCAGAGTATCACTGTGCGAAGCCATCAGGGACCACAAGGGTAAAAACTATAATTAAGAGCAAAGATCAAATAAAACAGTAACACGAGGGTTCACCTTTCTCCAAGAGAAGCAAACAAAAGAGATGGAAATTCAATTGAAGTACACGAGAAAGGACAGAAGATTACTCCAGGAGAAGGACACGAGAAAGAGTGCGGCACGAGACTCTACCTGTTGCAGTACTTGTGTGCTCTCTATCCAGAGTTACTGGTTTGACTGGTAAAGAAGGCAGAAAAAAGTCCTGGTTCGTCTCACGCTAACCCCATAACAAGCCCTGAAGGCTTTTCTCGCTGTCTCGTTTTTTCTTGGTTACCTGGCTTTGGCTCGGCCTCCCGTTTGGAGTCAATCTCCTTGGGGAGCGCGTTGATTGGTTG
>NW_015506055.1:644991-735109 GCF_001515645.1 Sinocyclocheilus grahami | reverse complement strand
TTGAGCAATGGTCAGCTGATTCTTTCAGTCATGAAATTTGTGTTGTAAAAGAGAGATCGAAATAAAACCACAGGTCACGACACGAGAAATGTCATGTCACCACTCTGGAATACATGACTTTTAACATAATACTGATTTTAAAACACTGGGCATCATACACTTGTCACCTTTGTAAATGGTCACAAAGAAAAACTGGGCATTATACACTAAACAACTGAGGATAACACACTACTAGGCTTTAAAGTTGTTCTGAAAGCAGCAAACTCACACAGAAACATAGGCCTCGTTGCTAAGAGACACATGACAAATGAAAACAATGTGTTCTAAAATCAACTCACAATATCAAACATGGACTGGATGTAATCACAGTCTGAAGCTTTAAAATCAGAGTCTGTGCATCTTACACTATGAAATTATCAGTGAAATCCGTCGACACTGACTGACCAAAATCTGCAGACTTGCTCTGACTTTGGCCAACTAGAGCTGACTCATCCAAAGTGCTGATCAGGGCAAAAATTTGTAATACAAATTTTGCATTTCAAAAATTCAATAAATGTATTTATTATTTTAATTCAGTTAATAAAGGTATATCACTGAAAAGTGCCACAAAAGAGTTCACCGATATAGAAACAGCCTGGTGAGTTTTTCTTTTGCTTTAGACAGTGGCCCTATGCAAGATAATTTATGTTTAGGTTTTAAAAAAATAACTGCCGTTTAATTTTCATATGAAAGGAGCATTATAGAAAAGAATGGCATTACAGTGGAATCTTCTTCCAGACGGACATCTGTTCCGTTTAATGCCCACTTCCTCTTTCACTCCGTTACAAGAATCACAAACACACACGTTGCAAGGAGAAGGAAGCTGTTGAAATCATAATGCACAGATGTAAGACTAAAAACAGTCTGTTTACATAAGATACCATGGGAATGTGATTGTAAACAGACAGAAATATTTGCAATAAAGGCATTTGAGATATATCACATATAAAAGTGGTTTCATCATAGAATATGCAGTAGCAATTTAAGATAACATCTTAGTGAGTATTAAAATATACTCAGAACACAAAGAACAAGGCACAAGCAAATATTTTACTTAAAAAATGAATGCAATTCTGAAATACAAAATTACATTAAAAACTTCAAACACTCTTTTTGGAGAAATAACAGTTGTAATGGTTATTATTGTTATTGAGTTTCTGGCTTTAAAGCTTCTTACAGAGTCAGTCTGAGGTACTGATGCATGATTCCATAGCCACATCTACAGGCACTTTTGAGTCCGTGAGACACTGTGAGTTGGTGGTGTGTGAACTCTGTCTTTTGGACACAAATGATAACTCTTTATTCCCTTCACCTGACACTGCACTGGACAGATGCTGGAAGAGCTTCTGTATTCCAGTTTCCCGGAGCGAGCTGCGGAAGGTACGAGCGGCAAACACGTAAAGCATTGGATTGACTGAGCTACTGATGAACGCCAGGGCTCCTGCTATAATGGTCATTGTGGTGAAGGCTTCCTCCAAACTTTCCGCCATGTTGGGGTTTGAATGCTTGAGAGCGAGCGAGATGAGGGAAAGAAGGTTCCCCACATGATGAGGAATCCAGCAGACAGCGAACATCACCACCACACTGCAGATGAGAACCGTCGACTTGCTCTTGGACTTGAAGTTCATCTGCACTATGCGACTGAAGAGGCAGCCATAACAGACCAACAGAGTGAAAAAAGGGATGACAAAGCCTATAAGAGACTCTAAAATGAGCAACACGGCCTCCTGGGCATCAGTCTCATACTCCCTGAACAGACATTGATTTTGTCCGTGAATTTCTCCCAAAGTGTGAGTTAGAATGACAGGAATACTGAGGAGAAATGAAGCCATCCATATCATTAGAAGTACCTTGTTTAGTGCTTGTCTCCTCCTCCAGTCGACTGAGGCAAAGGGGTATCTGACAGCCACAAAGCGCTCCACGCTCATGACGGTGATGATGAAGACGCTGCTGTACATACAGGCATTGATGATGTACACCATGGCTTTGCAGGCAGCCTCTCCAAACACCCAGGAACGGGCCAGCGAGTAGATCCACAACGGCAGAGTGACAAGCACCAGAAGATCTGCGGTTGCCAGGTGGAGGATGAGAAGCACCGTATGTGAACGCTGCTTCACATGCTTCAAGATGGTCCACACCACCAGCAGGTTCCCAGGTGTGCCCACCAGGAAACACACCCCCAGGATCACACAGGCCCCCACCAAGCCCAGCTCGGTCTCCTCATCCTCCTGAAAATAAGCTGTAGCGTTCATGATTCCCTCTCTGTCCATTCGAGTCCGCTGTACATCTAACCACTGAGCTAGAAAACCTACCTCAGCAAAACTCACTTCCCTTTTGTGGAAGCTGAGAAAAACAGAACTCTCAAGCACAGAAAATAAAAACATCTGAAGTGATATTCTTCGAAAAAGACAACCACAAAGTTTGTACGTTAGCATGGGAGGAGCATCACAACTGTGAGTTCAGACATAAGACTTCTGTAAAAAGTGGACGCAATTATGGTTTGTTTACACTCTTGAATTTCTGACATTTCTGAGTCATTGTGGAGTTTTACCTAGGCTTATGTTAAAGGGGTCATATGATGCGATTTCAAGTTTTCCTTTCTCTTTGGAGTGTTACAAGCTCTTGGTGCATAAAGAAGATCTGTAAAGTTGCAAAGATTAAAGTCTCAAATCCAAAGAGATATTCTTTATAAAAGTTAAGAGTCAACCACACCCTCCTAAAACGCCTCGTTCTAACACGCCCCCACATACCTACATCACTATGTGGGAAGATTTGCATAACGCTGCACAAATGTGCACGCAAAGAAAAAAGGCATAACTTTTATTCTCGCTGTATTATTGTTGACATTGCAGCCATGTCGTGAAGGCGCTGTGTGTTTTGTAGTGAAAGCGAAACTACTTTGTTTGGCCTTCAAAAAGAGGACGATATCTGCTTCGTCATGCCTGGAGCTGATCCGTGCTGGTTGCTGAGGAAATACTACAACTTTGCACTGTGGATCGCCGGATCGGCTTTCACCGTGGATGAAGCGGAGTCCAGCCCGGAGTCGTCACATGTCCTTCCGGACGCTCCTTCGTCGAAATCGCCGGCCGCGCCGTTCTCAAGCCCACCCGCCTCGGCTCACTCTAACCCTCCCGCCGTTCCTCCCGCTAGCCCCCGGCCTCTAGACTACAATGCCGGCTGTTCTGACTCAAAAATTCTGTCATTAATTACTCACCCTCATGTCGTTTCAAACCCGTAAGACCTTTGTTCATCTTCGGAACACAAATGAAGATATTGTTGATGGAATCTGAGAGCTCTCTGACCCTCCATAGACAGCAATACAACTGAAATGTTCCCAAGTCCAGAAACGTAGCAAGGAGATCTGTGAAATACATGTGGCATCAGGGGTTCAACAGTAATTTTACGAAGCTACGAGAATACTTTTTGTGCGCAAAAGAAAAAAAATAACGACTTTAATCCACAATTCGTCTCCTCCGCATCAACCTGTAGCGCCATTTTGGAGAGTATGAGCTGGACGTAAACAACGTATTCTGTTCTGTGTCAGCTGTGCCACACGGATACGCCGTTTCCATTCAGATCAGATCACAACAACGTAGGAAACAGATCCGGCGTGACGCAGCTGACACAGAACAGCATACGTTGTTTACATCCAGCGGATACTGACATGAGGGTGAGTAATTTATGATTTTTGGGTGAACTATCCCTTTAATTACACTCATTATTATTATTTTCATGTGATGTATGATGTTTAAGGAGTATCTGATGATCAAATACCCCAAGTTTAAAAAAAAAATGAAAATCTGAAGTCAGACAAACATTTCTTACGTCCACGTCAAGAAGATCTAGATGTGAAAGAGAAGACATCTCAACAATGAGTCCTCCCTCGTATCTGTCATAAGTTAAGACATATGAAGGGAAGAGTGTGCCCAGGTGAATGTGACAGTAGCGCCATCTGCTGGTCATACTTCATACATACCGTAACAGCCCAAACGTTCACGCATTTCTTTCTTCTGTGGAAATGTTGCTTATTTGTCCAAAACTTACATTTCCCCTAATATAGGCATATCTTAAGTTGATGCATTTGACTGATTGGGGTTTTAGACATTCATGAAAGCATGCATACATTCCATGCAAATGTTAATGCTTATTGAGAGTTTAAACCAACAGAGTGAGTTATGTAAGCTGCATGAGGTTAGTGCAGAAATTATAGTTTTTTTTTTGGTTCATTACAGCTAATTTTCTTCAGATGCGGAAGGTCTTTCTGATCCAGTATTTTACTGTCTAGAGCACAGCTGGTTTGATCCACTTCATACAGACACTGCAGGACAGGTTTATACAAATGATGGATCATTCATTAGCCGATTAGTATTTTTCTTATATTTTGTGTAATGCATATGTGATTTCACCATGTTACAAAGACATTTGTTTCTTTTACTTACTAAAGCAGTGCATAAGAGATCTGGCACCTGGTACAGCATTTCACCCAGTCTAACCCAAGTGCAGAAACACAAATGCAAATGCAGATGGATACACATGTGCAGCCTTTGTATGTTATGTATGTCGTGAGCCAATATCATCAGTAAACATAATACTACTGGTACCTAAGTGATATTCCAGCATGTAAAGTATATTCCGTGGACATAAGGCTATCCGATCCATAACAGAATCTCTGTGGGTTTTTTGTCAGCAGAGGACAAAACAATGAAAAAGCATGTTTCTTTGTCATTAACATACTTCTCACAAGCTTTTCTTACTTTCCTTCTTTCTTTCTAGTAAGGGTAATGATGGACAAAGGTTTAGAAATTGTGTATTGTTTGTTGCTGGCTGCTTGATTTGGTTTGCTTACCATGGTTAAGTTAAACATCAAGGATTTAAAGATGTAAATGAAGCACTCCAGACAAATGCTTCAGTGACTCCATGAACAATAAACATAGGTGCAAAAGGTACAGGTAAAATGTAGATAAAGCCACATGTAATTTATAGGGAGGGTCTCCTCTCCTCTCTACTGAGACCTCCAGCACACACTCAGAGCAACAGCATATGTTGGTTTTCCACCTACTAACACATGCTATAAGTGTGAAAAGATGCTGGCACCTAAAAGAGATTGAACAGACGAGTCGTCCCAAGCATCACCTGGAAACCTTTCTCATATCAGGCAACAGCCAATAACTCTTTTCTCTCTATCACACACTTGGCCCAGCGCAGCCCTGCGCCAGATTTCATGGAGTGCCTGAGATGTAACAGCAGTCTGTCGCCTCAGTTGCATTAGAGAAATGGCCCCGTGATAAATATACTGTGGGAGATTAGCAGACATGTGGGTCTCTCCAAGATGAGTCTGTTGACTGCAGTACTGATGAATGTCATCTCCATCAACAGATAGATGATGAGTGGACACCAGCAGAACCCGGATACAGGCAGAACTAATACAGCACAACGACACACACCATTTACAATGCAAAGAGACAAACTATGACACCTGTGTGAGAAAGCAAAGGGAACTAATGCAGACGCCCAGAAGGCCAGAGGGCCCGGGTCAATCACTCAGCACAGCGTCAGCACAAAAGCACTCACATTCCAGCAGCACAGACCAGCAGGGGCTTGGTTGAAATGTAGACAAATAGCACAGGGACAAGCTTTGGGGTGACACAGTGGTATAGTAATGGTATCAAATGATAAGACTATGGTATTTTGTTTTCTGTACTTATCGTGATACTCCTATATAGCTAGTTACTCATATACCATTGGTATTTTAAGGTCCTTAAAAATAATTTAATGGAAGTAACAGTATTCTTCTTTAGTGAAAGATTATCTGAGGAGCCACTGTTGTAATATATAATAGCCTACGACCATCCATCTTCAAAAAAAGGCTAAAAAGAAACATCTCTTCCATCAACACTTGACCCTCCAACACTTGCACTCTCTATTCTTTTTCTATCCTATCTACTTGTTTTCTTCTTCTTCTTTTTAAATATCCTCCAACACTAACGCTCTCTATTCTTTTGACTTGTTTTCTTTTTACTTATTAAAAGAAAATGACCCTCAAACACAAGCGTTGTCTATGCTTTTTCTGTTTTATCTACTTGTTTTCGTTTGAATTATTATAATGTTCCACGTAACCGAGACTTGTCGTCGCACTTACATATTATTGCTCTTTTGTTGGTGTTGATTGCTTGTCCTCATTTGTTAAGTCTCTTTGGAAGAAAGCGTCTGCTAAATGACTAAATGTAATGTAAATGTAATTAATATGAAAACAATGATCCCAGTTTAGGATAGGTGGCAGTTTTATGATTTTAAGTTGTTCCCAATGTATCATATAATATATAAAAACAAAACAGAAGAGGCAGAGCGCTGCGGTATTCATGGCTGTGCGCCCTCTGCTGGTGATTTGTGGTACAGGTTGATCATCCTCCAGTGCTAAGAAGATGAGACCTAGGTTTTTGTTAATTTTTTCTTTCTACACGCTAGGAAAAAGATAAGCAGATAAATATCACACAGCATTCATAACTGGCACATAATCAAAAGAAAGAGAGAGAGAAAAAGAGTACATCAGAAAACTAACAATATAAATAAAATGCATCAGAGATACTGTATTTTACCACACCATAGTAACCTTAACTGTGGTTTGGGGAAGATTAGGATTGGAGTTTTGCCTAATGGTTAGAATTCGGTAAAGTGTATGTGTAAAGTAAGAGTTAAGATAAGATTCTGTTTTGTGAATATCTGTGTGCTGGGTGGACATTCATTAATTTCATGACTGTCTGGAGATCCGAGAGATGTGTTTTAGATTTTACATGAATCGGTATGTTTCCATTGCTCATATTCAGCTTTTCACACTTCCTGAAGTTCAGATTTGGCTGTAATATTATTAAAGATTGATGGTGCAAATCATTCTTGGTAAAACAGATAAATAAACCACAGTACTGCAGAAGCCCACGCAGCCTCACTGGAGCACTCAAAGCTCATCATACTCACTCACGCTGTGACTGATTCAGCCAATTATGCCTCGTTGAGTTCCGTTCGACTCTCGGGTTTGTGGTTTCCATCCGTGTGTGGACAAAACAAAGAACGCTGGAAAATTCTGTGGCATTTCCTACATGCTAAACAACTTAATTTCATATCTCCCTGTCCAGATGTGGCCTTTGCATATTTCAGTCGCTTGTACAAGTAGATGATGTTGGCCAATGGATGCCATGCTTTCCTGATGGGGATACTTGACTCCACCAAAATGGACTCTAGAGGTTAAAGCAAATCTAGTCTATTTCCTCCAGGCGAGGCTTTAAAAGAACAAAGATCTATTCAATGGAACCCCACCCGAATCTGTTTTTAGATTAAGATTTCATTGATTAATGGGCGATCATTCAAGTATTTTCACCTTCCTTCCTGTTACAGACAAACCATGCTAATGTGGATCAATTTATGTAGAGAAATAAAGCAGCAAAAAGAAAATGTGGTTCAAAGGTAACTATAGTTTCATAGGCAAAGACACAGTATTTCCTGTTTAAACTCATTGTGTCTGTTGCTTATCTTATATAATTATAAAAAAGCATGACCAATGAAGAACAGTTGCTTTCCACAAACCATTCACAAATAGTGTGAATAAGCTATTGATGACAATGTTCCTCAGGCTAAAACGGTACAGTAAACTGAACCGAACATCATTTCTCACACTGCTCGTTTACATGTATTTGAATGTGCATTTAAACTACACACTGCTTGTGCCCCAAAGCACAATAACATCATTAGTAACAATGAATCTGTTCTTTAGCTCAGTCAGTGTGCAGAAATTGAATACCAGCCCGCAGGGTTTGTGGGATATGTGCTTCTACTTTATGCCAATCATAAATGATTAAAGACCATAAATAAAACACACTTTCTTTACCGGTACAAAGCAATCCAGTCTTTATTACTTCTGTGTGAACTTGTTAAGATGGAAAATAAAACACTTGAGTGCATACTCATGCTTCAGCCTGAAGTGGAACTTGCATACTATTATCTTTTGATTTTACACTTCCAATTTGGGTTGGCAACAAAGAATGGCACTTGAGTGATTCCCATGTTGACTGGTTAATACATGTATAAACATTACTTCCTAAACGCTATGTCCTCAAAGCACCACTGGTGCAACTATTTACAATTTACATGTTGTATTTTGTTATAGTTAATCATGTAAATAAGAGAACTGAAATGAAAACTCTCACCATCTCCAAACAGGCAGCAGTGCTGACCTGAGGTCAGTCGTATGATTTGAATGAATGCTCTCTGATTCTGGATCAGGCCAGCTATCATACAGCATATTGACTGACTACAGGTCCACAAACTATGGAAACACTAGAAAGAACAGAAACTCTACAACAAATGCTTTAAACATTGCTTAACACCTTTAGTGTACTGATGCTTAGAAATCTAGCCATGCCTTTTAACATTAAGGCATTTTTTTTCTAAATCAAACCAGCTGAAGTCTGCAGCAAAATGGGCAACAACAACAACGGCAAAAAGAGTGGGAACTGAATAACCGCAACAGTTCAGAAGTGTATTGTACACTACTACAGTATTTACAGTTAATAATACAGCTGAGAACACTACTGTATCTTAACATTTGAAAAGAAGATAAATACAAGAATATTTATTCAGTTTTATAGATCATTTTTAAAATTATATAAAAGCTATTGAAGCTAAAAGTGGCTTTAAAAAGAAAAAGAGAAACAGTGCTATTTTGAGCGCTTTTTAAACTCTGCATGAGATTTGCTGGCACTCAATGGGAACAATAAATACTAGCTCTGTACTCCTCTTCGGTGTGGCAACGTTGTCTTCACAATCTGAAGCAGACAGGTCTTAAACCTAAAGGATGAAGGAGGACAGAATAACATGCATTACATACAAGCACGTGTAAAAGCACCAGTTTAAGCATGAATAATATCTGAGCTGAGATGAGTTTTAATGCACATAGCTATGGAAGTGCGATGTCATGGAGCGAAAGCCAGACTTACTGCAGCAGTGGTTACTGAGCTCACACTATAGTAGAGGGACCAATCACCTGAGCTTCCCCCTGTGATGAGAAGGAGATGGACGCAGGTGTTATCACAGGTTAAAGGGGAGGCTCTGATTTAATCATCAGGTGATCAGTGAATGTGTTTATTAGTGCTGGCATAAGCATGGGTGTTATGACATCTTTCTGCATCAGGCTATGTATGTCCACATTTATCCGGATATATTTGAAAATGGTGTTTCTGTTTTAAAACATTCTCTGATGGTACACAGAGACAAACATAATAAAGTTCTCACACTATTCTGGCACTATCATTTTATTAGCAACTCATTGGTGTGTCCAGGTTGCACCAGTATTGGTTATTGTTTTTTTGACAGCCAATGCCGATATCTTAGAGAGCAGGGTGATAAAATTATATATATATATAGTCTGGCGCACCATCAAAATAAATGTCTCTGACATATCAGCCAAACAGAAAAACTATCGGCCAATGCTGATATTTGAAAAATGCCAAATATCGCAGATTTATCGGTCGACCATTACTTTAAATTGCCAGTAAAACAATAGGCCAAATATGCAACATCGCTTTCGAATACTGCCGTTTTCACAGCCCACACTACAACAGGAAAACTGTTTTCATATATATCCACTTGTAAGCGCATCTTCAAAAATCTCAGTTAAATTGCCAGTAAAACAATAGGCCAAATATGCAACATCGCTTTCGAATACTGCCGTTTTCACAGCCCACACTACAACAGGAAAACTGTGTTTTCATATATATCCACTTGTAAGCGCATCTTCAAAAATCTCAGTTTTTGCTGGATCTCAGAGTGGGTAAAAGGCCAAGAGGTATAGAAATAGTGAAATGATGTGTGAAATGTGTTTTCAAATTCATCCGGATGAATGTGGATGTAGCCTCAGTGACACTGATTGGTCATTTGATGTTGGCAGAGGCCTGAAGATGTGCCATCTGAAACAGACACACGCTATACTAACCGCTGAGATGTACTGGCTGTTAAAGCAGGGTTTGTCCTGGGTGGGAGAGGTGATGGAGGAGTAACAGGAGGAGTCACACGGTGAGCTGGGCTCCTCGCACAAAGCCTCGGGATGGTGACTGGACACACATCCGCTGTCTGACCCGCTTGAGCCACTACCTGACAGACAGTGAGATGACGAACCCGAACTCTCTGTAGCTACAAACACAAGTCAAAGATCAACATCCTGTTATATACATGGCTTCTGAGGAAATGTTTAACACTTTCAGATGTTATGATACATACTCATAGACGGTTGACTGCTTGTCTCGTGCTCCAGCTCGTCTTCCTCGATGCAGGGGCTAATGAGAGGTCTCTCCCCTGCTAACAGGTTTTGGGTGCTGTACATATGCAGATTTAATGGGCCCAGCAACGTGGAAGAAGAGGGGCCACTGGACACTGGGGGGCCACTAACGGGAGCATTTACTGCAGCTCGTTTGAATGGGTTTGAGTGGTCAAAAAGCGAGACAGCAATGGAGGCTCTCGTCCTGGCTCCTGTAACAGAAGAAAGAGTAAAATCAACCCATAGAATCATAATCAAAATATTATTCTGGTCAGAGTTAAAAAAAATTAAAAAATTAAAAATCAAGCAAGTTATTCTGATGAGTTTGTCATGTTAAACAAGCTCACCTCTGCCTTTCATAATGTAGTCAATAGCTCTGTCGTTGATAGCAGCATCACTGGGTTTAATGTCCAGGAAGGGTTTATTGCCCACCCCCATAGAGACCATCTCCTGCATTCGAATTTCTGCATACACACAGAGAAACATGTTTAAAAACACTGCCATATATCAGAAGTTGCAATAGTACTGATGATAACTGACATTTAAAAAATGAAATATTGATATTGCGTTAATACTACACAAATGATAATATTATAAATAACCCGGCGTCAATAACTATATAGGCCTAGTTGACACTCCAATAACTGTTGATCAAGTTTAATGATGAATTTGAAGAATTAAGTTGCATAAAGCACATATAAAGTGTAAAAAGAATTTTCTAAGGGATTGAGTAAATTTATGCAAATACAGGTTGAACAAAGCATTGGATTTGCATCATTTTCTCACACTCATATCAAACTGTAGAAATACAATACTGGTGTGATATAGCTTCCTATCTGCCTGAGGCATATACAGATGAAGTGTTAAAGAAATCTTTCGATATGCTAAGATGGTATGTGACAGGAAATATTATCTGTAATTATCCGCTCACGTTCAGCATGCTGAACAGAACTAATTCAAACAACTTATTAAAGCTTAACCGCTTCAGTGTTTCTTTCCCACCTTTGTTCCTCGTGGCCTGCTGCCATAGTATCCGTGCAATGTCGCAGGTCCAGGCATGTTTGATCTCGGCACTGCTGGCTTGGAGAATGTAGGTCTGGTTCTTTGAAGTTCTCCTCCTGAACCAGACCTCAAACCTCAGAGCATTCTCACCCGACGTCTCTGTCATACCCACATCAGCCGTCTACAAAGACAATGACAGAGTAAAGAGGATGAATATCATCTCAATATTGATTGAGATGATATTCACATATCATCTCAATCAATATTGAGGGCTCATGGCATCTTATTGTTATTACGGGTTACAGGAGACCAAACTGATGCTTAGATCTTAAAACTAAAACCTTCTCTGATATTAACATAGGACAAGAATGTGAGTGTACTAGTAAAAGTACAGTGTTTTTTTCTGTCCTTCTAAACTTCAGATGTCCTTTAGGTGCTTACCTTAAAAGAGTGCTTATATATGTAAACATCTAGGCCACCCTCAACGCGTTTGGGTTTGCTGAACAGCACTAGATCCTCAAACAGGAACACGTGTCTTTGGCACTTCTTCCTGCCATAGAAAATTGTGAACTCATCTTGCCGAACCAACTGCCCCTGCTCTTTCAAATTCACCTAGAAAAGTGAGAAATAAATATGAAATGGTAAATGTAGAAGATCATTTGCTTTCCTATGTCTCGAATGTGAAGTGGCGTGTGTATCCGCTTACATCACAATCTCTGATAGCGTCCATGGCGAGCAGATCGTTGCCATGGCGAAGCTGGAATTTGACCATCTCGGCGGCGGCACGTAGGTACATTAGCTCCTGCTCCTGGACTTCGCTCACCTCTTTGATCAGGTCTTTCAGCAGCAGGGCATACTTACTCATGCGCTGGATGGGCTTCAGCAGGTACGACGCCAGGTCCATCTTATCCCCCAACTCCAGCTGCTTATGCTGAAACGGGGGAGATTTTTACAGTTTCAGCCCATGAGGTGAGATGAATGTGCTTTGAGCAGTTCAACATAAGTGGAATAAACTCTACACCCAGATTAAATGTCCTGTAAGATTTTTTTGAAAACCCCTGAAACTAAAAGCTTATCATAGGTGGTTTATAGTGTAGCATTGGTAGAGTTCCTCACCCTGAAGAAGCTGTTTCCATGGCTGGCCAGAAGTGTGTCTGACTTTGGCTTGTTCTTGCTGTATAAAGCATACAGGCTGAACTGGTCTTGCTATGTTTATATGGGGAAAAAAACACAAGAGAAATATTTTAATTGTTATCATCCACATTTCCGCACTCGTGTTCTGAAGAATAATTCTCTTGTTGATCCGGAAATAGAGGGAGGGAGCATTTTTTTCCAAATCATTTCCAGGTTGAATTTTGTTTGGAAATACGTTTTTTTGTTTTTGAGTAAATTGTTTTATAATGACTTTTCAGGTTCATATGGAGTGTGCAATCATTTCAGGGCAGGTTTTGCTGCTCCAGAAACATGTCATAAATGATTTGGCATAGTTAATATACGTTGCTGTAGGCCAAATGGCCTGCCTCTTTTCTCTCTTTTCTCTGTGAATCACCGCCTGTGAAGCCTTCATAAATTAGAGCTCTTTAGGTGAGCCAGCACTATGATTGACCACAACTACAGAGAAAATAAAGGAGATATAGGCTGGTGGTCTTGCACTCATTTAAAGACCTCAGAATCACTTCTTGTGGCTCGGTTTGATTCCCATATTCATAGAGGGTGAAAGGAAAAGAGCAAGTAAACACAGAAAAAGTACTTTTCAGGATGGTTTTAGACTTGTGCTGGGTCAAAAATGAGTCAGTCATGGACTGGGAACAGACGAGCACTGACAAATTAAGCCCCTTTGTTTCATTTCCAGTGAAAATGTGATTCAATTTGTGACATTTAATTGTGATCTCTATTAGAACTGAAAATATTAGAAGGGTCCAGAAAATACAAGAACAGTTCAAATTTATAGACTGTTGAATTTAACTAAAAAAAACAGATCTGAAGTCATGCAGTTCGACATGTGCTAGTTACTGTGCAAAGACTGTGACTGAAGGAACTCTCTTACATGTCGTAGGAAGCAGTGGCTGACGCGTAGTGGATGATTGCAGCAGCTCTCAAGCTCTTTCAGGAAATACTGGCTGTGGAAGTCCACCAGCTTCTCCAGGTTTCCGAAGATGACGCTGCGCTTTCCCCGCAGGTCCTGTGGCAGGTCAGCACGCTCCATCTCAGGGAAATAGTTGTCAATGATGTACCGCAGAGAACGCACATATTCCCGCTCCGTTGTTACCATCTCATCTACGATGTGGCGTAGTTTACTGAAAGACAGTGAGAGTGGACAATTTACATACTTCAAATGCATACTTTTGTCACAAAAACATTAAGCAGCACAATTGTTTTTTAACACTGATAAGACATGTTTCTATTTTTTAAGATTTGATTTTTGGTGTTTTTGCCTTTAATTTGATTGGACAGTCTAGAGAGGAAAGGAAGCGAAGTGGGAGAGAGATTTTATTTTTGGTGTTTTTGCCTTTAATTTGATTGGACAGTCTAGAGAGGAAAGGAAGCGAAGTGGGAGAGAGATTTTATTTTTGGTGTTTTTGCCTTTAATTTGACTGGACAGTGCAGGGAGGACAGGAAGCGAAATGGGAGAGAGAAGGGGGACGGGATCTGGAAAGGTCCGCGAGCCGGGACTGGAACTCGTGACGCCCAAAGCGCAAAGGCACTGGTGTTATGATATGTTTCTTGAGTTCCAAATCAGCAAATTAGAATTCTTTTGGAAGAATCATGTGACAATAAAGACTGGAGTAATGGGTGCTGCTGAATATTCAGCTTTACTATCATAGGAGACATCTTTCAAAAACATAAAAAAACTGACCCAAACCTTTTAATGGTAGTGTATGTCAGTGTGAAATCAGTATGTGTGCCCTAACAGCTTTTTCAGACAGGTGTTTTCACACGTCTCTCCAGGATGTCATATGCTTTCTCCCTGAAACACTCAAGCCAATCACTTGTGAGAGTCCATAATCTCTAACTCAGACTGGATGGCTCACTGTGACCGTTCCCATGGCATTCTTTTAATACTCAGTAGTTTTAAAACACAAAGTTTAACACTTGACTGCCCAGATCTTTTTGACCACTTCATAAAACCCTGATGACAGCAAACCTGAATGTTTAAAGTAAATGATAAGCATAGAGCACCTATTGTCTGACTGTCTTACATACATTACTTTACATTACTTACAGCACTTTTACCTTTTCACCACACAGATGAACATGGTGTGTATGTCCAGTGTTGAGAAAAACAAGGTGATGTTTTAGCATTTACATTAATCTTAAACTAGATTCTTATCAGAATATTTTCATTAGCCTTAAATATTTGCAATAACTGGACCACACAGAGCCGAACAGCATGTTTTTAGTTATTTCTGTCTGAAAAACTGTGTCAACATCACCTCTGTACTGTAATCTCAGAGAATAAAGCTGAGAAATGTGTTTTGAAAGGAAGACACACAGATGTAAGGACCTCCTTAAGATGTCTATATAAACAGCTAACTCCATCCATCTCTTCTTTGTGGAGGAGCAGAACACAAACAGGCTCCGCACCACTTCAAAGCCCAGAGGACCAGCGTCCACCTGGGAAAGTGATCTGTATCTCAGGCCTGTTTCCCAAGGAGGTCGAGGGGTGACCAGAGGGACCCACAGCTGGAAAAGACATCCATGGAGATTCAGAGGATTATGGGGCTGTGACCGTTTAATATGAGACATACTGAGTTCCTCTATGCACAGTTGCACACATTACAAACATGATTTAGTCTGTATATGGTTTTTAGCTGGAAAACTTTTTTTCCCTGGATGTCTTGTGTGTGTGTGTGTTCAATTTTGTACAGATATAAAGGTGTTTTCAGCATTTAGATTTTCAACGTTTTGCAAAGGACTAAGCTACACTGTACATTTTCATGTAAAGAGGCCCATTTGTAATGTGTAAAAAAAAGTATGCTTTTATACATTAACGACATGTTGTTTACAAAAATAAATAACTGACTTTAATATCGTCATTGAAATACAGTTAAAAAATATCAAGACAATTTTCTGTACCGTTAGATTTACTAACAAAGATAATATTTCCAATCCAATTCAACATTATTATGCAATATAAATTCATATATTCATAATTAAAAGAATTACATTATTAATTATATAATTCATTTAGAATAATAATATAATTATTTACATAGTATGTTTGAATAAGTATTTATTATTTATGTAATTTATTATTTACAGCTGCTATAATTATTTATATGTAATTATTTACAGCTACAATAAATTATTGGTCGGAAGTAGCTTTGCTCAGAATATTCTCTTGTTGCCTGAGAGTTTTTTTTTTTTCGTTTTGTTTTGCTCTTCCATGGACACTTTAGCACCCCCTAAGGGGTTCCCGGAGCTCAGTTTGAAAACCCTTGAATGTGTTCTTGTCTTGCAAAAACACTGTGTGCCAAGCTTAATATATTTGTCTGTGTTTTTGGCAGCATTGTTGCTCATATTCTATTACAAGAACACATTTTCCAGTGTGAGTGTGTGTCTTGTCACACAGCTATCATAAAGTGGTGGATATATAGTAAGGCCCTGTCCCAAATGGAACAATTCATGTGCACTTGTGGTCTTATGGACTTGTCCACGTGTCCGTTAAGTCCACGAGACCATAGGGTGTCCCATTTGTCATTTTAGCGTTCAGAAGGGTGCTCGCGAGCGCCCCCTTTGCGGCCGTTATGCGCCCTCGAGCCGCACTTCTGCTGAGCCCACATTGGGGCGAGCTCCGCAGCAGACTTCTACCCGACAGTCAAAGCGGCATTACGTCACGAAAGTGCGGACTCAGAAGAAGATCACGAGGGTTTAGTGTGCCATTTGGGACAGGGCCTAAGTGGTTTTAAGCTGAAGCATGCTTCAGTCAATGGCCTGCAGACCTCCCTGGTTGATTGTGTTTATGTTACAGCAAGTGAGTGGGTTAGCACTTGTATAAATGTACCCACCTGCCCTTGCTGCGTGTTTCTGGTGCAGGACTCCCGCTGCGGTGTGAATCAACAGAAGACCATCCATGCATGGGCGGCAGTCGCGGGCTGTACGGCCGATCGATCACTTCAGTGCTGCTCACCTCCAGACCCTTAATGAACACCCCTGTGTTTCCTCTCCGTGCAGGCTCACTCAAAGTTCTCTGACAGGTCCCATACCGTGACACAGACTCGCTACCGGCCGTATCAAAGCTCTGGGTCTTCCGCAAAACCCTGCGGTTTGGTTCTATAGAAGTGAGGCTTGGGCTTGTTGCACATGCCTGCCCCTCCACTTGTGGCCGCTGCGGAGACTCGTCTGTAGAGATGCTTCGTGTTAGCCTGTGGGATCTGACAGGCGTGCTGTGCTCAATGCTATATGGACTTCCTGTGGGGGTTCGGACAGAGTCACGAGTGTCCATGCGAATGCCTGAAGGACTGCTAGGAGTGGAGGACATGCTGGAATGTGAGGAAAGTCTGTCCCTGGCCCAACCTCCACCGAACGCTTTCCGACATGAGAAGGAGATGCTACTGCTACGCTCCTGAGGTTTAGCGCTACGGTCCGAGTTCCGGCGAGAGGAGTCACCCCTCGCTGATTTGGAGCCGCTCTCGCGGCGGGTGCGCAGGGCCATCTCCAGCTTCTTCTCAAACATCTGCTTGGTCTCCTGACACTTGGACCAGGCAAACTTCCACTGCTTGAGTCCCTGCTCACTCTTCAGCTCCCCAGCGAGGTCCTTCATCTCCTGGAAGTGTGCGTCGGGGATCGGGGGGTGCTGACTGTGATAGGTCTCCAGACACATGATCACGCTCTGACACCTGTCAGACATGCCACATTCCTCCATACTAACACACGCCAAATGACGCATGCCCTCTAGCGCCCATTCATATGCCTAAAAGAGAGAGAAAAAGAAAAGAGTCAGCTGATGTGATGAAAAAAATGTGAGAGACATTAAAACCACATTTTGTGTATGGTAAACCCAGTTATATACTTTTGTCAGGGGTGCACGTAAGTGGTACACAGGTGCGCATGCATGACCAAAATTAAAAAATGTGCTTTGTAAATAAGTTCAGAGCACTCGTTTACGAAACCGACATGTTAGACAGACTTTTAATGCACAATCACCTTTTTACATCGACTAACTGTAATACTGTAAGATTTCCATTTAAACTGAAAGCACAAATCTAGGCTATGCAATATATATATATATATATATATATATAGGCTATTAAAACACAATTCATAACTGTGATATTTCATTTACTGACGTGCTTCAGTTGACAGCGCTAAACCCAGCAGCGCATGCCGGCAACCCTACAAAATAAAAGCTTGCTGATTTTAGTTTTGAAAATGATGAAAATTCATATTAAAAAAGTAAATATTAGCATTTTATTTTTAAGTGTAGTATAAAATAATTGTATTTTTATTTAATACTCACTTTTTATTGTAAAATACAATTGATATAACATTTTATTTAGTTTATTATTTTATTAAAAAAACGAACTAAAGTGCTATAATATTATTATTACAATTATTAATTAATTTTTTATAGTTATATTAAATGGGTCACATTATGTGCAGTGTGAGGACTAAACCAAATCTCCAGGTGCTCTAATGAAAACCAGACTGAAAAGCTTATGTGCACCCCTGACTATTGTAGTATTTATTCATATTTAAATAAACTAATTTTTTTTCAGTTTTATTTTCATTTTAGTTTAAATTTACACTTTTATCCAAAGCGTCTTACTAAAGAGAAACAAAAGCAATTTGTCAAAGAGCCAACAATATTTGTTATATACAATCTCAAGTTACAGTAATTTGTTAAGTGTGTTTTTATTAGTTTATTTAATTTTTTTAAATTATTTTTATTGATTGTTTTTCTTATAATTTATTTTTATTTAAGTTTTAGTTTAAGTAATTTTATTACTTAAAATTCTTACAATTTTTTTCTTATATTCTAGCTTTATTTAAATTACTGAAAACATTAATTAAACATTAGTACATTACAGTACATTAGAACATTAAACATAGTAATAGTATTTTTAATCATCATTAAGTTAATTTTAAGTTTTTACATGTTAACAACACTGAGTAAAATGGCAGCTTTGAAAAATATATATTTTTTTTTAATGGAAAAAAGGGATACAAAAAAAAGAAGAATGAAGGCAATATGTCACATAAGAAGTTTTTATGCATGCTTGAGAATAGAGAAAAGGAAAACAACTACACAACTACAAATGCAGTGTTGATGGGGGTAGGATAGAGTGAGTGAGAAACCTCCCAGCATTTCTTTCATGTGAAATAAAGAGGTTTTTAGCCAGGAGCTGGGAGGTCTGGGTAAGAAGGCTTTAACAGGCAGCTCAGCAGCAGGAGGGCCTATAGTTTCAACTATGTGTGACAGCACCCTGCCACAAAGACACATGCCAACCGCTTTACTAGCTGTCTTTCCATTTATGAGAAAATCTGATGGCCCCTTCTCACACTCCAAGATGCTGTTACATCAACTGGGCGGCACTCTTGTTTTTAGACCTTTTTTCATCAGCATCCTGGCGGGCAGGTTTCTATAGTGAGTGCTCCGGAGGATACAAGTGTTTGCCGTGCTGGGAAATGAGTGGTTAGACTTCAGAGGGGATTAAAACAGATCAAACGCAACCCCCTTCCACCTCATACACACACACTTCAGTGCTGACTACAAACACAGGGTTGTATTTAGACATTCCTGAGAAAGGAGCAAAACTCCCCCTCTTCTCTCTCTTTCTGTGCACACACAAAACCTCCACAATCTACTTTTGCTGCTATGTGACATGGTGACATCGCTTGGCTCCCCAAGCCCCTCGGCTCTGTCTCTTTTTCAGGTTAGGGTGACACGGAGGCCACATGCCAGCGTATGGGCCTTTGGCACCCAGATACTAAAGTCTCACAAGAGCAGGGGTCAGAGGTTAGCTGCCCACAGTAACAATACACACGGCTAAGAAGTGACAGAACAGATAGAGGAGAGAGAGACATATACAAAGAAGACGCAAATGCAACATAATTGATGAGTGAGAACCAAACGGTGACAATGAATTTTAAGGTCCTTTTTAACCCTTGAGTTGCAAAAATGTGGTTTGGTTTCTTTGAAGCACTATTTAGGGTTAAATACAACTTTTTTGTATTTAAGTTCTTTTTCAATGGAAAACCACGATGACTTTTAATCTCAAATATTAAAGTAACGAAAGTAGCAACAGATCTTTTTCTTCTGTATTGTGACGTGCATCAGAGTGAACAGATTATCAAAAAAAAGTGTAGTGCGGGGACTTAGTTCTATCCATCGGTTATTGATTGGATGGAGGCAGATCTGAACATGAGTTTGCAGTCGATTGTGCAGGGGGCAGAGTTTATGCAGACTAAATGATTGAAGAAAGTATAGCATATTTCACCAGAAGATGGAGTTATGACATTTTCATTATAAATTACAAGCTCCAAAACACAAAAAGCAAAACAAAACAAAAAATCGTTCACAAAAACATCAATAACATACATTTAGAAAATATATAGGGTGAATTTTCATTTCACTTGACAACTCAATGAATTGTATATATTAAGAAAATATTTTTACCTTTTAAAAATGCATTTGTCACAACAAAGCACCACTTAAATGAAGTGCAAAAAATAATTTTCTGTGATATCTGACAGTGCACTACAGACTTCTGCATTAACTGTAATACATTGATAATCGTTTTGCTTGAATTACAGTCAGTGACTCCAGAAATCTTCAAGTCCTGTTAATTCTCCATAACCTCCCCTTTACCTCCTGATGTGTGAAACAGACATGGGAAACACAAACAGATGTAAAGCACTCTGTTTCTGCAGTAAAACAGCACAAACGGTTGACGGTGATAAGGTCCACCATAGGTTCTGCAGAGGCCCTGGGATCAGAGACTCCAAACCAGCTCTCAAAACTACCCCCCTCGGTGGAAAAATACCCCCTGCCCTGCGCTTTGCCCTCGGTGAAATAAAGCAGACACTTTGATCTATAGCCCAATATAGTTCCTCACTCTATCTGATGATGCCTGTGATACTGTGGGCAGGGGATGACTTCATCGTTTGGTTTGTTAGCATGTGAGGCTCTTTGAAGTGTGAATGGTGTGTGTGTGTGTGTGTGTGTGTGTGTGTGGTGGGGCTCTGATTAGTGAGAGCAGAATTAGTTTGCCTGAGGGAGGCACCTCTAAAGGCCCCACTATTCAACCCTGCACAAAGAGTGAGAGAGAAACAGAGAAATGGGGAGAGAGTGTTAGATGTGTTAAAACAGAGCGGCGGGAGTGAGACAGATCCAGTCTTGGACTGAGCTTTTGTACACTCCCATAAATGAATCTCTTAGCTGCAGTTTAAGTGGGTCAAGAGGAGCGTTTTAAACTTGAAATAAAGCATCTTTTATCATTTCCTCTAAAGGAAAACCACGAAAAGGAGGAAAGGTTTTCATGACATCAGCCAGTCTCTGATCTCATGTCGGAGCCATGCCAAGAATGTGTTTTTTCCTGAAAGGATAGCGTATGTCAAAATGTGAGCGGGTATTATGCACACTGGGTTTTTAGGAGGCACGGGCTTAAATTCTTCTGCCAGTTATTGCTCTGTAACTCACCAAGCTACAGGCAGGACGCTTAACTCCGATACAAGAACCTGGTATACTGCTCTGTCATTTCATTACAGCTGAAATGATCCCCTCTTTCTGAGCAGCTGAAAGTAAAGAAGGAATGGTAAAATGGGGGAGGCTTAAATTCTTCTGCCAGTTATTGCTCTGTAACTCACCAAGCTACAGGCAGGACGCTTAACTCCGATACAAGAACCTGGCATACTGCTCTGTCATTTCATTACAGCTGAAATGATCCCCTCTTTCTGAGCAGCTGAAAGTAAAGAAGGAATGGTAAAATGGGGGGAAATGTAAAAAGAATGGGCTGTGGACCCTCCTGAGCCAAAAAGCAGGATCTGAACGAGTGATTCTGAAAAAAAAGGATGAAAAGAAAGAGAGGGAAACAAATAGAGGGAATGCGAAAAAAGGTTGATTTGCTATAGGCTGCAGAAATAAAGTTGAGGAGGAAACTAAGACCACTTTTTTTTAATGAAGACACCCTGCAGATTGTAGAAAGACCAACTGGGACCAGTTCCACTAAAAATGAATTCTCAGATTAACAAAACAATCTAAAATAGCACAAATATTTACAGCACCATTCATGGATAAAATCAAATAAAACAAAATCTGTGTCATTTTAATAATTTACCACCTTTTTTAAATTATATTTTTATGATTTAACACCAACAACCACTATTACTTTTGTAAATTAAATATAAAAATATTTATGGTATTTGTCATTATAATAAATACTAAAAAAATATCACTTTTCAGTTCAATGACAGCATGTTATGCGCATATGCTAGCAGATGCCATATGCTATCTGAAAGCTCAATCTAAAGTAATGCAAATAAAATGAAATGAATACTCAAGGATGAAGAAGAGGGATGGAAAACACAAGAGAGACAGCACCTGTATGATAACTAGCCCCTGTGATTTTGACTAATTCAATCTAATTGTGGTTTTCAAAGCAAAAAAATGGTGCATTAAATTCACCGAACCTAAAACCCTGTAACGGTCATTAATCTTAAACCGATCAAGTAATGCCTGATGCTGTTGTATGATTGATGAGGAAGGCTTCAGCAGTTTTGTGATTCAGTTCGGTTTTGCCCTTTTGTTGTGTGAGTCAGGGGTGACGCATGCAAGTATGCACGCGCCGACTGTGGAGGGAACATTTCTGTGTTTCCTATAAAGCTTCATGAATGTCAAAGCCGAAGGAATCAGGCTCAAGAAAGAAGAGTTCAGCGATGGCATGCACACACACACACACACACACACACGGAGAGGAGGGGACTCGCAGCCTGTGACAGATGCGATTGCGGTCTCCTCTCTCCGGTTTAATAAACGTGTTGCATATGTAGAGTTATGCGAAGCACATACGCGCCAGCTGCTCCACAGCAAAAGAGATCATGAAACACTCTCTGCCTACTAAAGGCCTGTCGGAAGCACTAGGCCTTTGCAAGAGCTTCATTTCGTACTTCCTTTCTGGTTCAACTCCAATTCAGATGCAGGAAAAAGTCTCATGATAATGCAGATTCTGTTTAACTGCTACCTAAGCTTTGACACTTCAAAAGGCACGAGACGTGTGCCTATACAGAACAGATGTGGAACCAATTGTTGCACCGCAAAGCTCAAGGTCTGTTTCTGATATAGAAAGTGTTGGCTGGCTTTACTTGGGGGTAATGATTGTTTAAAAAAGAGGAGCTGTGGGACTTCCGCAGTTTTTTGCCTTGGCCTGGTTGGCAGCATGCTCACGTGAAGACTATAAAGTTGCCACTGTCTGCCCATTAGTCCAATTTTATGAGTAAAACAGGAAATAATTCTGCTTTGCAGGAGAGCGCGTCTAACCTGGGCTTTCTGGAAACAATTAATATTAATATTTAAATATATCAAATTTATCAAAAAGATATAGGGACAAGGTTTTTTGCTAACAAGACAATTAGCAACTCCGTTTGTTTGTCCGAGTTCGCAACAGTAACTAAGGGGAGCGGGGCTTACCGATAGGTCAATTGCGTAAATTGTTGGTTGGCACATTGGTTGGCACTTTGGGAGTGCACTTATAATGTGCGTGTTCTCTTTTGTTCTGTCTGAGTGAGTATAATTTGATTGAACTGTGCCTAGGAGGGGGCTGGGAAAAGGGTTCTGCAGAGCGAGCCAATCATGCTGCATTTGAACAAAAATCAAAGTGGCATTAATCAGACCCGATCACAACACTGATCAGACCGAGTGGCTACTTAAACGCCTCCCACACGCACACACAGCCCTGGAAAAGCTTAATAGGTCACGCAAACACTCACATGCCCTAAGGGAATACACATTAGCCAACCCAAAAAAGAAAAATGACAATCAAGTTTAAATGAAAATCTAAATTAAGACCAAAGTGGTTTGCTGGCTCTGTTTATACTTTCACTAAATTGAAAAAATGAAACGTTGAGGGTAAAACGATGGCAAAATCTAGTGTTACTTGTTTTGGATGCACTTACCATCAAAAAAAGTTCTTACAAATTTAAATAAATGAATAAATAAACAAATGTAAGAAAATCTGATGTAATTATTTAACAAAATATAAACAAATTAAATGATACTAAATAAATGAAAATAAATAAGTCAATATTTTAATCTAAACTAAGTTCTCATTATTAACGTTTTATGAAATGGTTGTCTATTTTGTGACCAAGAAGTAAAAGCATCAGTGCTCAGCTCTTTAAAGTGCTTTGTATGTCCAGCACATGCTATCCAGGTGGCTAATGAGTGCAAGGTGCAAACTCACCAGAGATTAGTCAACATGTCATTAACAAGCTGTGAACAGAAAACTGACAGCCCTTTTACTTTGCATCCTTTTCTCCTCTTATTCTTTACAGAACTCTACAAAGGCCACATGGGAGGTCAACCATCATACACTTTTGTTTATCATCTTTCATTTCTTGTCAGTGAACAGGTGTGGAGGTCAGTGTTTTGTATCCACAGGTGCTAACCCCAGGTTCTGCCACAACAGAGTCAGACCACCACAAAAGACAGACACACCTAATTAATAGTGCATGGGGCCTACTTTGTCCCTTTAGAGTGCTGTCTCCTGTTGTCTGTTGGGGGTTTGAGGGGCAATGAGGTGTAGAGAGAGGGGTCTAGTGTTTTTGGGGGGAACTGTCCAGAAATGGCGGTCTACATGGGGGGCACATACCTCAGGCCCAGTCAAGCAGCATGATGAGAAAGCACATCCTTTATTCTGTAAATGTTAGTGAAGACATGGATGATGAGGAGGAACGAGACTCCTACTTCAGTTAGTAGGGTCATAAATGCACACACATGCTCAGCGAAACTGGCATATGCTAGAAGTGACTGGATAATGAGTTTTCCATTCAGGGGTCTGACTATGTGATAGCAATCACCTGCATTCTCTTAACCAATTAAACAGGGATCGGTCTGAACCCCTGCTTTATGCTTTACTGACCTCCTCACTCCCAAAAGAAACCACAAGTCCAAAATCCACTCACTTTCACACTTTCCCAGAAGAGTCTCAAACAGAAGCATCTGTTTGTGTGTCCACATCTGTGTTTAACTACAATGCAGTTCTCTCACAACAGTGGCTGGTGCTTTGTAAATGAGAGGAGACACAAATGTCAGTTAATTATTGGCAAAACGCATACTCGGATCTATTTGTATTATTTTGGCATTGGCACTATTACACTCCAAAAGCATCTATTATGCACCATTAATGTTTTTGTACTAATTAGTTTGTCCACAAGGTGGCAACAATGCCCTAGCTCATCGTTTAAGATCAAAAAAGAAACATAAGACAACGAACAATAGCAACAACAAACTACTCGAGGCGACAACAACAGTAGATGCCGGTGTTGACAAGTGCTAGTGTGAGGGGGCCGAGAGATACCAGCAACTCTAGTTCAATCAAGTACAAATACATTTTCTTCAAATATAAATCCTGGAGAGAAATAGTGCAGATACTAGGCAAGGATGACATTTTTTGGTGCAATCGCTTGTGTTCACGCACACGACCAAATGGAGTATACTTTGTGTTTAAGTGGTAAGCCATTAAACTACTACTAAACAATCAATAAAATAAACTAAACAACCACTAGAAATATTAGAATATATTAAAAAAACTGAATACACAGCTAATATTGAATGGCCGTCAATAAAGTTGTTTAAGAACCAGATGGTGTAGTTAGAACTTCTACCAGCAGGGGCTAATGGGGCCATGAAGGAAAGCTGACCCTTGACCTCTTTGATTAGTATCATCGAGTACTTTGCATTTGACAGAATAAGAGCAGTATTTTTTAACATCTCAAACACAAAGTATATTGCGTTTCATTTAACGGTTAACTGAGGGTTAATGCTGAGAGACAAACCCTAACCTTAACCAAAGCTCTCATAGTCATACAGAGAAGCTGTTTGGTCAGGACAAAAATATATTAATGAAAGCTATGTAACCTAAAAGCAATCAGATCATTATTCCCAGGAAAAGCACACATGATAGGCTACTCTCATAGACTCCCAGTGAGGTGCAGCACATTTGTCCTATTACAATGTGGTTACAGGTATTAATAGGGCTCCATTTCTGCAGACTCATTTATTTAGACACTAAACCAGATGGTAACTAAATGACCTTCAAGATATTTTACACAGGAATTGACAGGAATTGTACACTACCGTTCAAAAGTTTGGGGGTCATATATACATTATACAATATATTTTAAAATGAAAATAATTCCTGTGAGGGGAAAGCTGAATTTTCAGTAGCCATTACTTCAGTCTTTAGTGTCACATGATTCTTCAAAAATTTTAATGATGAATACATTCTAATATTCTAAAAATCCTACTGACTCCAAACTTTTGAACTGTATCATAGATTATCACTGCATCACTGTATTTGAACACATCTGTCCACAGAATTCTATGGGAAGTTGTACTTCCAGGGTAGTCTTCAAGAAATCGCCACTGATATATCACTTTCACAGTATCACATCACATCACACTACAGGATGCTTTAGAAGGCAAACACTCTAACACACGCAACAGTAGAAACGTCCTGTGGGCAGGAAAGTGAGTAAAGATACACTGACGTCACGACCATACAAGTCACCTAAGATGAGCTGAATGAAAAAATCTATTAGTCTGCTTGCAGATCATCCCTCTTTGAAACATGCTCCTGGCGCAAAGTTGTTGTAAAGTAATCCACTTCCATAATGATCTGACTAACAAGGTGTGGAGTTACACCGAGATAATGGATGGCATAAACCCCCTGATGTGGCCATTTGCCAAGGGCACCAAACTCCAATCTAAGCTGTGTGAGAAATGTTGGTCAATAGGAAACTATTAAAAACACTGCAGTTCACACACTTACAGCCTGAGCTTCCCTCACATACACACTCTACCAGTGCATGAATGAACAGGGGATTGAAGAGAGCCAGAAAGTAGGGGGTGGAGATTGAGTGAAGAGTAAGAAACTCTCCATAGACACCAGAAGTGCTCCATTCAAAAGAGTTTTGAGCTACATTTCAGTTGGCCTTTCAATTATAGTGGCCTCTCATGAGAAACAACATCTGTTACAGTAGAAACATAAGCCTTGATAAGTCTTCAAAGATTAAAAAATAAAACAAACTCCCTGTGCATCACTAAAAGCACTGCATATTAGTCAAACGATCTTGTCAGCATAATGCTCCTCTAAACTCCTACCTCTCCATGGCTATATCCGTTTTCCTGCTCGGCTAAGATGCTGGTGGTCCCATGACCAGAGCACGGAGCGGCGGCGGTCATCCTTTTCTCTCTCTCTCTCTCTCTCAGAATGACAAAGTAACTGAGAGAGAGAGCCAGTGGCGCCCACTCCCCTCCTCTCCCCACCTCCCTGCTATTCACAGGCAAATGCAAGTCTAAATACCAGATGGGTCTGCCCCAGCAACTTCACTAGAGGGGGCGGACGGGGGTAGAGGGCAGAGAGGAAAGGGGGGATGGGACAGGAGGGTGTCTGTCAACAACACTACAAAGCCCTTCGCCAGAAAGGGCAAAGGAAAGACAGCAGAGCGATGGCTGAAACTTGGCACGCTGGTGCTAACTGGACCTTGTGAATGGAGTGAAAAAATCCAGAGCGGTGATGGGAAGGGCAAAATGAGGCCCAGCCGATGATTCATAAACACAGATATACACACTAATGAAGTGACTGGTATAATCATGTAAAGTGCAGCATGGTCAAAACTATATATGTGACCCTGGAGCACAAAACCAGTCTTAAGTAGCACGGGTATATTTGTAGCAATAGCCAACAATACATTGTATGGGTCAAAATTATTCTTTTATGCCAAAAAACATTAAGATATTAAGTAATGATCATGTTCCATCCATGAAGATATTGTGTAAATTTCCTACTGTAAATATCAAAACTTAATTTTTGATTAGTAATATGTGTTGCTAAGGACTTAATCTGGACAACTTTAAAGTCGATTTTCTCAATATTTAGATAATTGTATCTCGGCCAAATATTGTCATATTTGAACAAACCATACATCAATGGAAAGCTTATTTGTTCAGCTTTTGGATGATGTATAAATCTCAATTTCAACAAATTGACCCTTATGACTGGTTTTGTGGTCCAGGGTCACATATGTGTTTTTACTGGTTCTGTATGTATAACACTTGTATGGTTGAGCAAGCTGTAAGCTGTATTCAGTTAGAGTTGGATTAGAGGAAAACAGCAACAGAAGGCATGTGGGGAAAGAGTTCATTCCTTGGAGACATGGGAGTATCAATAACCTGATCAATACTCAACCGCTCACAGTATGTTGCACACATACACACACATTATTCCAATACAACAACTGCTGCGTGTGTCACTGCTGGATTTGCTCAAATGATAAATTACATGCTTCTTAAATAAAAATTAGAAATAAAAATTAATTATATTTCTTTCATGTGCAAAAAGAAGAAAACAAGAAAAAATTTTGCTGAAAGAAAATGAAACCTATATTAGAAATGCTATAATGTCCCCAACAAGAACTCAGTGGGAACAAATAGTTACAGAAATTTACAAGATGGAAAGACTGACATTCAGGTTGAGACTGCAAGAAGAGACATTTAAGAAACACTGGGGAAAATGGACAATCTATATATCAAAACAGAGAGAAGACAGATAAATGCCAAAGTGAAATATGTATATTCATTAATTATATACATAATATATATATATATATATATATATATATATATATATATATATATATATATATATATACATACATAATTCTTTTCTTTTGATTTTGGGTAACTTGGACATGTCTTTGTGAGATTCATCCATTTACATTCACTGTGAGAGGGCATAAATATGCTCATCCTCTCTGAGCAGAAGCCTGTAGTGCGTCAATTCAGTTGTACTGTCGTATTATCATTATAATGACAACATGGAGGTGCCATATACTTTGACTTGTAATGTCTGACTGTATGTGTTTAGGCTTAAAACCACGTAGAACAAAAGAGGATATGAGTTTCCTAGTAGCATTATAGAGATGAGTGACACCCTGAACCTGCATTTTCAAACACTAATATAAGAGTTTGAATGAATTTAAAATATAACGCAGGGGGCGGGCAACTGAAGACATATCTTCTCAGACAATAGTCCCACACTGGCTTGTAAAGATGAGCATTACGATCAATACAGTCACAGTTTGCCCTCATCCTCCCATCAAACACCATCTCTGTGATTCCTCACTCTCTGCCCTCTTACACACGCAGACCATCTGGAGTAGAAAGGACTCGGTCTCACACACTGAGCTCTACTGTCTGCTGTGCCTCAGGCTATATCACTGGGCTGATGCTCACAGCTTCGCTGTCACTTTCTGCACTGCTGGCTGCTGTGATTGCCTGCAGGGCTCTGATCCAGACAATAGATTGTCAATATTATGTTTGTCAACCAATGTGTGTCAGTGAGCTCACACAGCGCCCAGTAAGGTCAGAGTAAATTAATTAATTCCCACTCACTGACTCACTTTAGATATTTATTTGGAAGTGAAACCTTGTAGGTCACACAAAAGTGAAATCTCTTTCAATTTTGCATAATATTTTTTTTCTTTTTAACTCACAAAGAACATTTCTAGCTGATTCAGAAAAATCATACACTACCAGTCTGGGGTCAATAAGTTTTTTTTTTTCTTAATTATTTTTAAAGAAATACTTTTGTTCAGCAAGTATGAGTTAAATTGATCAAAATTGAGAGTAAATACATCATGCAAAAGATATCAATTTAATTTGAACTTTCTTTTTACCAAAGAATCATGAAAAATATATAATGGTTTCCACAAAAATATTAAGCATCACAACTGTTTTCAACATAAATAATAATAAAAAAAGTTTCTTGTGCACCAAATCAGCATATTAGATTGATTTCTGAAGGATGATGTGACACTGAAGACTGGAGTAATGGCTGCTGAAAATACAGCTTTACCACCACAGGAATAAAGTACACTGTAAAATATATTAAAATAGAAAATAGCTCATTTTAAAAGTAATAATATTTCACAATAGCAATGTTTTTCTGTATTTATGATCAAATAAATGAAACATTAGCAAGCAAGAGAAACGTCTTTCAAAAACACTTCAAAAATGTACTGACCCGAAACTTTTGAACAGTTTTATAATTTAGAGAAAAACTAGATTTCCACTTTCTACAGAAAAGTTTTACATTTGCTACAAATATTCCCATAACCTTTTAAGATTTTCTTAAGACATTAAGAAATTCCCATGACTTTTCCATGATTGAAAAATCACAATTTTACAATTCTATGATTTTTCAGGTCTTCTATGAGCACAGAAACCTTTCTCAGTCATTCATTCATTCATGTTGTCCTGTTGTATGAATACAGTCTCGTGTCCTGTGGTTTCGCTCAGCCTCAGCTGTCATAGCAAACCCATTGTGTTTGATGACCACAATCCACACTGGCCAGCTCATCAGCCATGTTCGGATCAGTTGGTAGGCAACACACTCAAACAGTCAGTTTCTAAATCTGGGATGAGCCAGTCTGTCATCGAAGACAAATCAAGTCCAGCATGTGGTCACTCATGATCAATGATCACACACACTCACACATATGCATATAATGCTCACACAAGGCTAATACACACCTGTATACCAGTGGCCAGGATTATAGCGTGTTCTCAGTGATTTGCTGGTCTGCGGCAGATTTAATGCGCAAGGTAAGCTGTTCGCGAAGCGCTCACCCAAGTGGAAAAATTTCCATTTCATCAAAAGCATGAAATGACATGCCCAGGAATGGGTGTGAAAGGACAGGTGGTGTGAATAAGCATTCATGTTCGCCAGTCAGATGACGCCAGTGAGTTCCACAAGTGTCATCGCGCATCTTAACATGACGACACAAAGATTCTGCAGTGCTGAAGACTAAAGAGGATAAATGCGTGCTCCGTCAGAGACTGATCTAGAAACAGGTAGTCGTATGTAAACTAAGCCAGCTTTTGATTTATATACAATCAAAAGCTTTGATTACTACACAAATACACTAACAACTTTTGTCAATATGCCAACAGACGGCAGGACAGGGCTTGGACGAGGTCGCCATGCCAACAGGGCAAGGGGTCTATATAAGGATGATCTGATGAGTCAGGAAAGAGCACTATGATTATGCTAATGATAAAATCTGACAGCGGTCAGCCAACTGGACCATCTGTCCATGCTGGGGCTCAGGGGGAAACACTGAAGTCAGACTGAAGCGTTCAACACTCACCCAGTGTCACAGCAGAGGAAAAACACAATGGTCTGATCACAGAGACAATCGTGCGTGTGTGTTTGTGTGTGTGAATGTGTTTGTTTGCCTGACATCACTGCCAGTCAGGGATTTCCGTAATAGCTGGTGCTTTAGAAACACTGTATTCTCTTCAGAGAAACTAGAGTCTGATGGAAAAATACATGAAAAAGTCCTCCATTGCCATCTCTTAACACTACCTAGAACATCCAACCCAAAATTTTGATATCAAATTATCTGTTAATTCTAAAGTTTTTATCACTGTTTGGGCAAAATATAGAAGAAAAAACTGTTCATCTAGAGGACAGCCTACTTGATTATAGGGAAACTACATTTAGACTAAACTAAATTACATTAACAGAAACCACATTCATTTATTAGAAAAGAAAGTGTCCTGTAAGAACAACATATGAAAAGACAATGATATGAAACTGAAGAGCAAAACGTTTATAAATAATGAACTATATCTGGCCAAACAACTATGCATTGAAAAATGGAAAACAGCTAACACACAGGGGTAATCTAATCTAAACTGACTGAACTGCACTGGGTGAGACATAGGACAGGTTAGAACGACCACAAATTTATGGATTTATGTATCAAGGTAATAATTCTGAGCAATTTACACACCTTATAATTAGAAAGCAGTACCGGTACAATGAGTAATCTCTTATTATCCACCAAACCAATATTTCAATCAAATAAAGCCTCAAACAATCCAGTACATATAATTAAAGGGATAGGTCATTGAAATTTTTTTATTCTGTCATCATTTCCTCAACGTCTTGACATTCCAAACTTGTATGACATACTTTGTCATGTTGAACACAACAGAAGGTATTTCAAAACAAAATGGGGTCCAAACAACATTGCACCCCAGTGATTTTTATTATATGAAGGGGAAAAAAACACGGAAGAAAGTCGGTCATACAGGTTTGGAATGACATGATGGTGAGTAAATGATGACAGAATTATCATTCTTGGGTGAACTATCCCCATACTAAACCATTTAGAACAACATTTCTAACAAATCATCACTAACAAATCTCAAAATCTTCTAAAACTTCTCAACTTTTCACACACTACAATACAATTACAGAGAATACAGCTACAGGGTGTTCAAACTCAATACCAGTAGCATGACAAGTGAGCCTAAGTAGTAAAAGTAAAAACAGAAAGACAGAGAACTTCAGGGGAGTTCATATTATGAGCAACTAATGACCACTCACCTTGTCAAAAAACTCGTAGAGTCGAACAGTCTTGTCAATTTTATCCTTGGTTTCCTCCACTCGCTGGGAGAAATCATGTAGATGGACCCAGAATGAGCGTATCTTCACCTCGTACACCTGCAGCTCTGCAGAAGAGACGTCTTCCCACTTCTCTAAGCGCTTAAGGAGAGCTTCACCACTCTTACAGTGTTCCTGAACACACACACACACACACACACCCATAATTACACAGTGAACTGGTATGAAAACAGAGGGTGCGACTGAGGTTACTACATTTGAACAGTTACAAACGTTCTTGAAGCTCATGTTGACATAATAAAGCAAATGTTTGACACCTGCTGTAAAATATTACCTCTCAGTTCATATAAAAACATCATAAGGCATTTGTTGAGCAAATATGGGGACTATGCAAAAAAAAGAAAGAAAAAGAAACAACATGCAGATGCTGTGGCAGGGGGTAAAAAGCGCTATGTAAAACAAGTTTAATAAGAGTTGACATACATATGCAGCTGTGTAAAATTCTCTGAAGACAGTCTGTTTATGATGTAACTGCTCAAAGGAATCTTCCAGCTCACTCAGTGTCTGCAGACGAGTCTCGCCCACTTCTTCTATCCACTGACTCACCTAAGAGACAACATATACATACAAACAGTTATTTCTGCTAGTCCAGCTGCACTCTCTTAGTTTCACCCAGAACGACACATATTTATGCTCTTTATTCTCTGTGACAGTAGACTTTGGCAGTAGACTGAAACATAAGCACACAAACACATCCTTCACATGTCTGTCATCTGATACAGATGCTATGGTGCTAGATTACACTTTCTCATGATGTGCATGAATGTGTGTGTGTGCTTGGCTAATCTGTTTCAGCAGCTTCCACTATAACCTTGCCAACAGGATTTTCCCCCCCTCTTTCTGCCTGCTGGGCACAATCATCCATTAAAACAATCAGAAGAATAAATCACCAGGTCAGTGTGTAGCTTAGTAAGGCTGTTTGTGAGTCAGTGTGCTTGTGTGTGGCACTTCAGTACAGTGTTCAGTATTTTTTATAAGTTTAAATTCACTACAAAAACACTGCTAAGAATAGGCCTTGAAGACAAAAACTGCCAAAATGGAATTCAAACGTCTCAGACTATCCATGCAAATGCTTCTATTTTGGAGTCCTTTCTAACAAAAAATAGATTTAATTTCATAATTTAAGTGAAAAGTTTAACTTAAAATGTAGATTCGTCTCAGAATTGAATTTTAACTTAGTAGAACTCTACTTAGAAGTATTTTTATAGAGGATTTTTATAATAAAGTATGAAAACAAATCAAAATGCAAATATAAGAAATGATCCCATTAAAGAACAGGTAGCATTTCCTGAGTCTCAGACACAGCTCTTATTATCATCTGTAATTAATACAGTTCATAATAGCAAGTGCAAAACTTTAGTCCTCACCTCTCTGAATCCCTCCTCCAGAGTCTTAAACTCCATTATGAATTCCAGTTCCTGTGTGCATTTGTTGGACAGCATCACCAGTCTGTGAACCAACTCGTCCACTTGGTTGTACAGACAGCCTGCACTCTCGATGGCATCTCTAAAACACACACCAACAGGATTTCTTTAGCATATTAAATGTAGTCTACATATTGTCTTGAGCTTATTTCTAATCCCCGAGAGAAACTCCAAGCGCATCTGATCTTAGAGAAAACACTGACTGCAGGACTCACATCTCATTGGCTGAGACACTCTTGTAGAACTCTCGTCTCATTGGCTAAGACAGCCTTACAGAACCATTGATTGGGCCTGGCTTTTAGAGATTTAGTGAATGTAATTAGATGTGCAAGTTGGTTTTACAGAATGGTCTGGCAATGGGAGACAGTATGGAGCAGAGCTGGAGTTTGTGTGTGTGTGTTGTATGAGAAAAGAAAAAGACTATAAATGAGAGAAACTATGTCAATGACTGTATACTGTGATACTCTACAAACAGTATGTGAGGAAATATGTATTTCTTTAAATGCATAATTGCGAAGAAATATGAGTAAAAATGCATTTTGTGTGTTATTACATATAAAATGCAGCATTGTGATACACTGACAGAACGCACTGTGCACAGCAGCAAAGGCTGACAGTATGTGAGGAAATATGTATTTCTTTAAATGCATAATTGCGAAGAAATATGAGTAAAAATGCATTTTGTGTGTTAAAAATGCAGCATTGTGATACACACTGACAGAACGCACTGTGCACAGCAGCAGAGGCTGATATATCTACTGAATGACTTCATCACTGCTGTAGTTCACTCACATAATACTGTATTGTGCTCTAGTCAAACATTTATACAACATTTCCCCTCAACAATATGCCAACTAACTCAGTCAAAGAGTGATCCACTCTCTGATCCAAACATAACACCAATGTCAATATTAGAATATAGAACTCTTTTTGAAGAATGCCACATTCCCATCTGACTGCCAAAATACTTCAAAGCAAGTAAGACTTAGTAATGCAGACAGACATGTGGCACATGCACACCAACACAGCCATACTGAACTGTGCCCCCTGCTGTTAGATACACATAAATGCATATCCGCATGTTAAAATAAAGTTATTTTCATGGTAGTTTGTTTGACAGCCTTAGTTTCTATTCAATATCAGTGTGTGGAAAAGAGCTGCAACCGAAATGAAATCCACAGAAAAAGAAAAGTTAAAAAAGTTTGGAAAGTAAATGATTGAATTTTAATTTGGGGTGAACTTTAGGGTTTTGGTTGACGCAAGTTCAGTGTTGGAACAATCTGAGTATGATACACAATGAAAGGCAAATCAGTGACCTCAGAATCAGTCCAAAACCCACCAATTATTCACAGCACACACCCAGAGCAAACACAGGTTATCACAGCATGCAGGACATATCAAAGACATTCCAGCAAGAGAGAATGCCAAAAGAGTGAGTGAGAGAGATAAGAGTCTAAGGATGGATGGATGAAAAATCAGAGGCCTTCATTATCATTATTATAAATTAAATGTTATAGTTTCTAATAATAATTATTATTAGGCTACTTTTTTATTAGGGATGGTGACAATTACTTTGATTATTATTCTTATTACTATTAATACTATATATATATTATACAGTTTGACAAGGACTATAGAGAAGAAAAAAAGAGGAATAAGCGATAAAAGTTCCTATTTATGTATATTTGAAACAAAAATCAGCAGGTTGTAGGACCACCGGTGAGTAACAGTGTAATCATTCCAGTCAGTAAAAAAAGCAAGGAAACATTAAAAAGACTAGACTGAGAGGGATTATGTGTGAGGGAAGAAGTCTGTGTCATCAACACAGGAAAAGGCAGAAAAAAGGGCCGGATTTGTTCACTATTGTCAAGCATTTTAGACTCAGTCACACCTGTGAGATTGAGCCCTTTGTGTGTCTGTCAGCATCCAGGTGATGCGCTTGTGGGTGAGCAGCTCAGACAGCTAAGGTTTCATTTTGGCATTCGTTAGACAGCAAATGAGCAACCTGAAGAACATGCACAGCCTTTAAACTATAATTTCACCTAATATGAAAGACACAAAAGGGAAGGAGATGACAATGCCGACAATAAATCAGGTTACAGAACCAGAGAGGCTGGCTTAGATGCCTGCCCCTTGCATGTTTATTAAGTAGATGAAGATTGTGGGAAACCTAAATTCAAACCATCAATGAGCGACCCACCGGGTCTTTATCAGCAGAGACCCTCACAAACACCAAGCTCGAGTGTTTGTGTCTGAGCAGGAGGCTTTGAAAGTGAGCTTCAGTCAGCTAGTGCAGACATGCCTGTGAGTTTTATGCAAAGTCAAACAGGAAGCGGCACCAGAACTCTGCTGCATCCAAACCATACTATGTTATCAGAGACAGACATATGCACATACTGGTGTCTGTTTAGCTCTGAGATTATGTGTGTATGTTTCAGGATGAATGATTGTGTGCAGATAAAGACATTTCTCTTGGCCCAGCTGTGGGAAATAACATTCACACTCCCTCAACCTCGAGCTGAACCCAGCCCTGATCATCAGAGGTCTGAACATGCTCTCCCACGCTCTCAACACTTTTTTTTGTCTCTCATTATCCCTCTCTTGTTTGTTATTCTCATGTCTCTTATAATTGTACAATTTAGTTCCGAAACCTAGTGAACCTATTTAGGCTGCATCGTTACTGGTACTTCATTGGTGACTCATTTGTAATGTTCTACATAGGCAGGAACTCACATGAATCAACAATTGATTTCTATATTTGAAAATCACTTTCATAATGAGTATGCATATCACATACAAACTTTATGTAAAACAGTCATTTACAGTCACTCCTTTTATAAAAACCTTATTTTTTAAATAATGCTTTTGTTCTGTAAGAATGCATTAAATTAAAAAACTGAAGAAAGCTGTTTTCAATGTTGATAAGAAATGTTTCTAGAGCACAAAATCAGCATATTAGAATGATTTCCGAAGGATCATGAAACACTGAGGACAGAAGTAATGGTTAAAGAAAATTCTACTTTGCCAACACAGGAATACATTTTTTTTTTAACTGTAATACTACTTTACAATATTACTGTTTTTTATTGTATTTCTGATCAAATAAATGCAGCATTGATGAGCATAAGAGACTCCCATACAAAATTTTGACTGGTACTTGTATAATAAGTATTCTTCTAGCATTTAATGTATATATTTTTTCAGTGAGCTTGCTAGAGTGTATTCTGGGATTGCCTTTTCTACAAAGGACATATCATGCTGCCTTTGACCAAAACATGTTGCCTGTTGACAGCATAATTAAATTGCTTAACTTTTGTGATGTGTGCAGTAGGTTAAAGGTGTTGTCTGGATGATATTTTCTCACCTGTAGTCCTCTGTCAGACTGACACTGGTCTCCTCTTTTCGCAAACGGGACAGAGCGGCTCCTCCCTCCAGCTGTAGCCGCACCAACCTGCTGTCCTCCAGAACAGTCCTCATCAACTCTCTGTACTTACACAATAAGATCTGTGCCTCCTGCAAACGCACAAACACACATTCATTACTATAAAACACAGACACTCCTCTACAGCTCCACACATTCCCATACACCTTATTATTACATATACACATATTACTTATCTACTGTCCACGCTGAGTAATATCTGTCCCTTCTCCAGGACGTACACACACCCCATCATTATGTCCCTGTCTCACAAACTCCGTCAACATAGAGAGTAATACCTGCGGTTCCTGGAGCAGCACACATTACCTGTACACACTCTCACGCACACAGGCATTATTATTCATTAAATGATATCTACACCTCCTTCATCTAATACCAGCTCATGTTTGTACTCATTAAGTGATCAAATGAGCTTAAGCTACAGTACAATGTGTAATACACATAACTGCCACACCTTCGGGTGTGTGTGCGCACGTGTTTATAGTCTTTCTAAACAATATAACACTTGTCTTGCACTTTATATACTGACCCCCTTTGGCGTAGATACAGCATAATGATAGAGCAAAAGTTACCAAAATATTCTGTAGAAATGCACACAGGTGTATTTGTCAATAAGCATAAGTTGCTTATCACATAAGCATGAGTTGGCTGGTCATCTGATTTTAACACGACTGACGCGGGGTGACCCACTCTACGTAAAAAAAAACAAAAACAGGTTTTCTAGGCCACTAATATGACTGGAGTCATCCTTTGTGAGTGTACACTACCATTCAAAAGAATAAAAAATATATTTTTAAAATGTAATTTATTCCTGCGATGGCAAAGCTGAATTTTCAGCAGCTCCATTCTTCAGTGTCACATAATCCTTCAGAAATAATTTTTTAATATGCTAACTTGGTGCTTGAGAAACATTTCTTATTATTTCTTATTATCAATGTTGAAAACAGTTGTGCAGGTTAATATTCTTGTAGAAACCAAGATAAATTTTTTCAGGATTCTTTAAATGAATAGAAAGTTCAAAAGAACAGTATTTATTCGATTTTATTATAACAATTTAAACTGCGTTGTCACTTTTGATCAATTTAATGCATCCTTGCTGAATAAAGTAATAATTTATTTTAAAAAACTAAAAAAAACATAATGACTTTGAATGGTAGTGTACATGATTTTAAACATAGCCATCACAAGTATTGACTACTGATACAATTTTTTTTATCTTTTCAGGTGTAAAATGTTTAAAATGGTTCACATTACTTGGCACACATTTATGTTTTTGAAAATTCCCTGACAAATGTACTGAAACCACTTCTGAAAGTGGTTCTCGTTAGGAAACAAGGGCCATAAATTAGCAAAACGTCATCTTAATTAAAATCTAAAAAAAAGTGTTAAGTGGTGTAATACTTTTTTGGGGTGGATGAGTCAGACCACCACCCAGAAAAGCATCCATAATACCTACCCAATGATGCAGATGGTGGTCTGACCACACTACGCCAAGTCTATAAGGCGCTAACAAAAAAAGGTCATATTATACTAAATAACCTCAGGAACCTCAACTAAAGCCTTTTTAAAGTGAATTTGAAAAAGTACTCAAAGTGATAAAAAGCTCATAATTACTGTCTTATGTCTACACCCTAATTATTGTGTGTGAAGTGGGATGAAACTGTAGAGCAATTACATGAATTACAAATGTCAGTGGATGTTTCTGTGTTTTAAAGCCTATTTGCATTTTTGTTTACAGTACTGCTTTAAAACTCTTCATAGACACTGTATAATAAACTATTAAATGGATGAAAAACTGAACGTATGTTAGGTTTATGTGAAAATACAGGGAGAAAATGACTCAGACTCATAGTGAAAAGACATGGAAAAGGAAGAGGGCACATGTTCAGATTAACAGAGGGACACAGAAGAGAAAGGAGAAATGGTCAAGAGATGAGAGGACAGGCCGAGACTTGTTTTGGTCTTCTATTCATTTACCATCTAAGCATCACTTCATCCACAAGAGGGGCTGTTTTAGCATTCAGGATAAAGTCAAGCAGAAATCCATACCCTCAACCACTGCCTCGCCATTCTACTCTTCAAATAAACCCTTGGTAAGTGATTTTAAAGATGGCTGCAGATAAACACCCCTCTGGGAGATCATTATTTCTCCTGAGGCCCTGATTTTCCCCAGAAGCCTGTGGATAAAAAGGTCCTTCGTGACCTCCACTGACAGCCAGAGGTCAACTCAGTCAAAGCCTTGACACACTAACCCCAACCACACACAAACTGAAGTCTATGTTTCAAAACTAGACAGCTCTTCTAAATAGAAGTCTTTAAATCACTGTAACCGGACACTAGTGCCACTACTCTACTTCATGGAAATAGTATAGAAGTCCCTCAGACTCAGAATAGAAGATTTTAGTGCCATGATGATGCCCTCCTGGGGTAGATCACAGTGGATCACAGACAAAGTACCCACAATATATATTCCTCAAACAACAGAGCATAGCAACACCTTGGGTTCGGTACCCAGGGAATGCAAAAACTGACAAAAATGTATACCTTTAATGCAAGTCGCTTTAGATAAAAGAGTCTGCCAAAATATATGCATCCCTCTGGACAGGGCTTGGACAAAGCATTTTCTGTGAGACTGCTCAGCTGAGCTGCTTTTAGAAAAGTATTGTATTGACTGTTGCAGTACCTCTGCTGTAGGTGGCAGCACTGTAGACTCCAGTTTGCTGATGGTGTTCTGAAGCAGGTTCACAGCATCCTCACAATGGCTGGTCAGCTGCTCCAGCCTCTGAAATATAACAGAAAGAAATATAGGAACAAGAAACCATTAGAAAAAAATTCCAGATTAATAAAAAAAAAACTGTTGTCAGATGCTGTGGCTATACGAACAAGAATAGGAAATATAGGAACAAGAAACCATTAGAAAAAAATTCCAGATTAATAAAAAAAAAAAAACGTTGTCAGATATGTGGCTACACATCAAATTAATTAGCCTATATCTTAATGTTTCAAGTTAAATGTTAAATATATAAATAAGCTACTTGGCAGAGGAACTATTTATTGTGATCATTATTAATGCATTTAAACCACTGAATACTTTTATTATTTTATGGCTGCATGGCCTCTTGTGGCTTAGTTCTCATATTAAGGCTGGAATACAATATACAAAATTTAAAAAAATTTAAATACCAGACTTTCAAGTCATTCCTAACACACCAGAAAGTTGTTCCTGACTTATGCAAAACATGTGCCTCTGTTTTAGGAGGTGCATGACAAATACAGAAAACAATACGTGTTCTAAAACTGGCTAAAAATATCAAACATGTTTTATATCCTCTGACTGAGCAGATTCAGGGAACAAGACATGTAGTGTATTCCAGCCTTTAGTCATAAGAATGATGAAGATGCTGATTTTCTCACCATTCTGAAACAGATCCAGCTGCTGTGGGAATAAGGGAAAGTGCCTTCAAACTCAGTGGGGAGTTGAGCGATGTCAACATGCTTATAGAGAGACTTAAGCGATGTCAACAACTCCACCTGACAGATGCCAAAAGAACACAACAATCGTCAGGTTTAGCTTCTGCATTAAAGGGGCCATATATGGGTTGCAGTGCTATCATAAACACTTCAGATGCTACAATGGCTGTTCTAATAGCTTAGATAGATGTCTAGGCTACACTATCTGTCCAGCTGTTGTGACATTCTCAACTGAAGCACTTTCCAACGTAGCTACAAGAGTCTATCTCTGGTCAGTCCATTTTGTGTCAGGCACAAGATGCGTCTCAGTACAGACACTTGTGCTTTAAAAAAGTCATCTATTTCTCTGAGAGTGTAGACTAGCTAGCTGAAAGCCAGATTCTTGTATTTATGTTTGTATTTTCCATCCTACCAGCCCTCACCACATGTGGCACATGACACAGATGTTGTCTTCTGCTGTTATTGTTTGAGTTTTACTGTGGCTGTAAAGTCAGGGCATGTTACAGGTGATGGGTAATATTTGTGTGTTACCTGTATAGAAGTGGTTTTCTCCACACGTAGAGCCAAATCTCTGTCGGCCAGCAGCAGTACTGTATGGATGCATCCCGGCATGGCTTCCTGTAGAGATTGAATAGACAATATAGCACCATGAATTACACACATTTCACTGACTAAATCAGAGTTTCCAGTCCTACAGACCAAAAAATGCTTTTGCAGTCATTTATGATTACTGAATAAGACTTTTTAAACATAAATTTATATATATTGATATTGATACAGATGTTGTTAATACAGCTTGTATTTGTACTATTTGACTATTACTTACATTCACAACCCAAAAGAAATATAGGGTGGAGACTAGATATTCTCTTTAGTTGTTGACTGGTGGAGACAGATCTGAATGCGAGCTTGCAGTCGATTGTTGTATACAAAACGTTTGGAAAACTTTAGCATACGTCACCAGAGGAAAGTCTATCGTTTCACCGGAAGATCAAGTTACTTAGGACATTTTGATTAACAATTGTGACATTAAAAAAAATGCAAAAATTGGAAGAACTTGCACAATTGGTGGCTGACTAAATACTTTTTTTCCCCACTGTATATGAATATATTGTAAGATCAATATGATAAATAACATTTAGAAAATAGACAGGGTGAATTACTTGACCAACTTTAAACTATGTATATGCATAAATTACATCATGCAACAGAAGTTTTTAAAGGTTACATAACCTAGCACAATTTTCTGTCATGTGCCCCAAGAACCACAATAAAAGCCTTCTGTCTGTGTGAATGAAATGAGTTGTATGCCCCATAACAAAAGAGCAGAAAAACAACACTCTGTAAAAACAGACCAGAGAAGTCGTTTATGCCATTTGAGAGCTGTTTTTGTCTGTTTCCTTGCATGTCATCATGCATACTGATCATGCACACATTATCATGCCATCTTAGCCACATCTGAACAGAAGGAAGAAAAGCTTTGCTGGAACGAAACAATAGCATATTTACTAAGGAATGTTCCAGAAACATCAACAAACTCTTCAGGGCTGAGACATAATTACCGCTGATATTTACTGCCTACTTACTGATACACTGCAGTTCTCTTTTTCACTTTGCTTTTTGAGTGTATTAAAATCATGAATACATGGTGAGGTTGGATCAGGTTTCCAGTTTTCCCCTGTCATGTGGGGGCCAAAGAGTAGGAATGATAAATGTGGGGACTGTTCCAGGTTAACAAAAGCCTGGCAGAGAACAGAATATTTTGGGATTACACCTTTTTATTAGACTGATAAACTAAACTCAAACATGTGTCACAACTCCAACAACTACAAATATATCAATACTTATATACACTACTGTTTTAAAGTAAGATGTTTTTTTAAACATATATTCAACAAAGATATATTCAACTGATCAACAGCGGTGCTAATACATATTCAAATAATCACATCAGCATATTAGAATGATTTCTGAAGGATCATGTTACACTGAAGACTGGAGTAATGGCTGCTGAAAATACAGCTTTGCCATTACAGGAATAAATTGAGTATTGAAACAGAAAGAAGTTTCATATATTTAAATTATTAAAAATATATATTATTATATTATAAATTGACATAAAATATTATATAATATTATATCATAAAAATATATTATATCATATTGCTGTATTTTTGATCAAATAAATGCAGCATTGGTGAGCATAAGAAACATTTAAAAATCTTACCCACCCTGAACTTTTCAATGGTAGTGTAAACCAGGTGAAATGGGATGGCAAATTTATATTCTGGATGAATCTCCCATCCAAAATGCAAATCAAACGTTTCTTCTAACCAAACCATTACTATATTGTTGTCAAATCAGATTATAAAGCAAAAGAAAGTCAGTTCCTTGGTTGGCCATGATTCAAACGTATCTATTTGAATACAGAGGCCTGAGGGAAAAGTGCAATTGTCAGCTGAAAAGGACATCTATAATAAGACGATAGTATCAGTGGAGGAAGGAGAGCCCGTGTCTGTTCCCTGAGCTACTGCATTCATTCAGACAGATCTCATCTGTCAGTGTTAGCAGCACTGACCCTGAATACATTGAAGGGTGCTCCAACACGTGACGTTCACATAGTTTAGCAGCATATCATCAAGAATCTCAAAAACATTCAGTAAAGCCACCTTTTCCACAAGACAGCACTTGTATACTGTCCATCATGGATTGCAGATACAGATAAAAGATCAAAGAAGGAAAGGTCACATGGGGAATTTCTGCAGCTGTGCTACAGCTCAAATGAGTAGAGACAATGAAAACATCTTATAGAGGCCCTGTGCTATTTAAGACAACACTGTCATTAAAAACATTCTCAATTTTACTTTTATATTGCTCATGCTTATCGCTCTCTATCTCACTCGGGAAGTCTAAATGGTGAAGTCAGCATTGGCACATCCTCAATCTTTTAGAGTGGGGCAGGTTGCTGGCAGGAGAAGAAAGCAGCATTAATCTGCATTCAGGTCCATGGCCCAAACTCTAAAGTCACTTCCATTAAATGTGCTCAGGAATCAAGTTCCTGCAGTATCTCTGAGGGACTATTTATTGGTTTCTTCACATCCCTCATGTAAATGACTGCTGTGGTGATTCAATTAGTTCACTTGACTATTTTTTACAGTCTAAAGGCCACTCAGATGAGATAAGCCATGCACTGTTCATAAACACTCAAACTAAATGTATACAGTGAAATCTGACAGGATATGATGTTTGTGTTCTCTACTGCCACCCTGGCCAGGCTGCACTTGTAAAAGATTAGCCTTTATTTAAGCAGAGATTATATCTAAGTTAACCAACTACTGACAAGCAAGAATCTAGGCTCTTCATGCCATAAATTGATGTATTCTGTAAAATAAGCAATCCCAGATGAGGAAAGGAAAACCAAACCCACCTCCCTCGCTCTCTTACTCTCGTGCGAGTATGTCCTATTGTGTAATTGTTTCTAAATGCAACTATTTATTTCCACAGCTGGTAAATCACAGTTAATATTTATGATGTGCTGTTTTTATTTGCCTTTTTTAGCCAAAAATGACTGATTCTGTCGATGGAAACGTTTCTCAAATCTAAGCTGTCTTCTGAATTCCTGAGTAGCAGATGTCTGGTTGAAGTTAAATATCAGGATTCAAGGCATGTTTGCATTCCATTTTGTTTTGAAGCAAGTATGGGAAAAGAAACGCCTTGAGGATGTGAACGGTATGTGACAGTTCTCTGTGTGTAGGATTCTCTGGAACAAATGGTAGACTGTATACTGTATGTGTGCATTATCACAAATCATACTGTCAGGGTGTTTTTACCTGGAGGATGTTGAAGGATTTAAAGAGGGCGGGGACAGGAGAACACCTGCGGGCATTCACCAGGACAGTCAGTCCCAAAGCACTAACTTCCTTCCTGTGTGACAAATTAAGGTCACATGTTTTATGAAGAATGGGTAAATAAATCACACATACAATTGTGTTACTCTAAATACAAAAACTGCACAGGTTGATAAAAGTAGAAAGTACGTTGTCTAATACATTGCAGAGAAAACACCTACATTACTGATGTGAGACTAAAGGGTCTGGGGTCAGTAAGATTTTATTTGTATTTATTTTTTTATTCAATAAGGATGCATTACGTTGATCAAAAGTGCCTGTAAAAAATAAGTATTTTTATGCCAGCAAAAGATTTCTATTTCAAATAAATGCTGCTCTTTTGACATTTCTATTCATCAAAGAATCCTAAAAATGTATCATGAGCTCCACAAAAACATTAAGGAGTTTTCAAAATTGATAATAATAAGAAATGTTTCTTGAGCACCAAATTAGCATATTAGAATAAAGTATCATGTGACACTAGAGCAATGGCTGCTGATGAGGATTCAGCTATGCCATCACAAGAATAAATTACATTTTACTGTTAGAAAAATGACAATTAGAAAAGTAATTCTGCTGTAATATTTCACAACATTATTGTTTTTACTGTACTACAAACTTTTGAATTGCAGTGTGCGCCTTGATTTGTAGTAGAAATGTAGTTTACCTGAGTGTACTGAAGAAGTAGACCATGATCCGCATCAGCTCTCCACTATTGCAGTTCGGATTCAACCAGATAGTGTTTCTCATTGTCACTGTCACAAGGGCATGGCCTGATTTATCTCTTGTTCCTAAAATTTATTTTAAAAGATGAGCCTTTGGGTCAAATTGATGGAAGGACCACATTAATAGCATTAAAAGAAGATCCTCACCCGGCAGGCAGAGCACTCCAGAGCTCAGGACATCAGGATTGATGTCATAAGCCTCACTCTGGACAGGCTGGGTCTTCTGGGAGATGGGAGGCAGTGGTGGAGGAACTGCTGAGGGGTCTTCATTTTGGGTTTTAGCAGACAGGTGGGAAACAATGCTGTCTACTTCCTGACTGGATGCTGGAATATTAATAAAAATTAAAAAAAAAGGTAATTTCAACACAAACAACACACTTAAAATGTAAACACAGAAACCCTTCGCAAGTCAGTTTAAAATGTTGACTATAGTCAAGAATCTACTATCTGTTTTATCATTGTAGACAATAATACATCAAGTCTTTAGTAAGCCTACAGATATATTGATTTGATCAATGTGAGTTAGTCTTTACTGCAATGTTTGATTGCTCAGTAACAAAAATGGATTTAACTGAGACTGAAGATATACAGCACAGCTTATAAATGGCTGACTGATAACTATATTTGGCTGTAAACTTTAAAAAAAAAAAAACTAAATCTCTGGGACATGAAACACAAAGCTATTCAGACTCTGAAAACACTGAGGTCTTTTCACATGACAGATCTCTTTACAAAGCTAGTAGACCCACATTCTCTAATCCTCTATTAACAAACAGCAACGCAGAGATGGTTGAATGGAGTGTGAGCATTTGCCCAATCTGTAACATCATGCAACTCAGCCTTCAAATCACACAAGCACAAACATACTAGCTTATTTTAAGCATTCCAGGTATCATCCTGTGCATCGACCCATAGGGCAGCTTGGATCTCTGCCCCATATACCTGACAGCACGATAGGGCTCAGAGATAAATAGAGATCAGCTTCTGACAGTCATAAAACTAAAGTTTTGCTTCGCTACACTGCCACGCACTGCTGCTGCTGTGCAGAAAATAGATACTGAGATCAAAAACAGATGAGATGGAGTCCTGGGAATTCCAGGAGTCGTAAAACAGCTTGCACAAGGACAAGGAAAACAAGTATAAATTGCTCTGAAGCATAATCTGGCTGAGATTGCTATATTTCAGAAGGGATTTGAGCTGGAACAGCTGAAGTGAGCTTCTGAGGAAGGAAATCTAAACATAATGGAATGTACTTCTTCAGTTAAGTAAAAGCTACAATAAATTTGACAAATAAGAAAAAAAATCCACTTTTTACCCTCACTTTTTCTTTGTCTCCTTGTCTACCCAACATCCTCCTCGCCAAAGAATGCTCACATTGAGGAAGTCGAGCGTATGAGGCCCCTGAGGAGCTAAGTGCTACCCTAGACAGGGCAGAGCAGAAGAGGGTCTTGGCTTCACACTCTCTCACCACTGTCTGGAGTTCAGTCTGGCCATGGGCCATGTCCTCAGCCTTTATTCTTCATGCATTTCTTTTCCTTTCTATCTGATTTTCTTTTCTTTCTGATGTGGCTATGGACGCTGAATAGGGACAACTCTAAAATATGCTATTTATACTGAATATATTTCCATACGGCAGGCACATTCATTATTTTTTTATTGTAATAGAATGACTGCAATTACATGCTGCCCAATGAATGTGTGGACATGTGTCTGTTGTAAAGATCACACATCAGTTAATGCATGGTCTGGACAAGAAGTCACAAATCAAACATTGCTCACTTTGGGAAGTTTTATGAATATTATTCATGCTATCTAGTTCTTTAGTCAGTTTGTGATCGTATGTGTGTGTGTGTGTGTGTGTGTGTGTGTGCGCATGTTCCATCTGCCCAGCTCATCAACACTCTCTTTTACAGACTGGATTCTCATTAAAGTCTATAGTGCTTTTCAAGAGGTTTTATAGATCTTAGAGAAGCATTGTCCAAAGATAATTTTCCTTTTAGAACTAAAAATACACAAGCTAAATTCCCAGCAAACTGCTGACACTGAATATTAAAAGTTAACTTTTCAATTTCTAGTGAATCCTATTCACTTTAAACAGTGGATTAAAAGAAATATCACCTGAAATCCTCTGAAAAATTGATGCACGATGAAAAGAATAAATGAAAAAATAGTAGATAAGCTTTCTTCTTTGTGTGTATAGACACAACGCTGTACTAAAACTGAAAAAATGTTTAGGGTTTGTGAACCACCCACTAAGAGAGAAAGAATCAGATCTATCATAGTCAAACTACCACAACAAACACACCATCATTTCTTCTTTCTGCTGTTCTTGTCTTCAAAGCAGTGTAACCCCCACCCGTTCTCCATTATTTAAACACTCCATCTATAACCCTCAAACACACACACTTAAACATCCCCCTCCGCTTACCCCCTGCAGTTTCAGAGGTCCCACAGCAGGGATTGCGTTCAGGCCCACCCACCTCACCTCATCTCATATATCTTTCTTCACACCTGCAGCACACCTGAGCCAGGTGAGCACATCCTGGCAACCAAATCCTCTGGATGAAGAGGAAGAGGAGGAGGTGGGACACTTACAGCAACCTGTGCAGAAACTCACAATGTGGAGGGAGCTATGGTGCCCTGGACATGACATACTGGAGAAAAAATAATGATGTGGCCATGTATTAAGAATTCACTCCCACAACTTGTTAATTTGTTGTACTACTTAAATAATACACTTTAATATATTGTGGGAACTAATTAGTACAACATAGCCTTGCTTTACTTAAAGTCCCCATGAAATCAAAATTAAAGTTTTTTAGTATCAATATGTTAGTCTTAAGGTTATCTATAAGGCAGTGTGCTCCAAAACAGTGACAAAATGCGCATTTAAAAGATATAAGTATTCAAAGCTTGCAGTTCGTCACTTCCGCCAAAACGGCTCAACGATTGTTTTGACGTCACATCGTACTTCAGCTTCTCATCAAACTTTCTGTCCAATCAAATGCTCTCTAGAATCTGAAGCGCCTACCCCTACACTATAAAATAGACGCTGAAGCCGCGGCTGAAATTGGTCACTTGTCCACAGAATTAGTATTTTCTGTACAGTGAATGGCACGTAGAGCACTATATAGGGGACAAGGAACAATTAAAACAGTGTAAATATGCTTTCCATTGAGGAAAAAAAGAAGTCTGGTTTTGCGCTGTGTCAGGCTAACCACGCACCGCACACACTCTGCTCCGGTCCAGAGACACGATAGCACGAAGCGGATCACATGCGCAAGTCGGCGCAGACCACAAAATGTATAGGAGCTATTTGAATTCTACACAGAATGCTATATTTTATAGCAATATGGATGAGATTGTGGCTGGCATACCCTGTCAAATGAGGCTTTACAGAACTCAGCGGCTCTGAACGGCTGTAGCCCAAGCTGTGATATAAACAAACGCTATTGGCTATTTTAAAAAGGGGCGGGGCTGCTTGATATGTCCCGCCCTGTCTTCATGTTTCAGTTAAAATGGCATCAACACAGAGTAACGCTGCGTGTTTCTTAGCATTTCAGGGGACCTTTAAAATGAGGAACAAAAGAATAAGTTGTGGGAACAAACTTGCTATTTGTGAAAGGGGCATCATAAAAAGCAGATAAAATGCAATAGCAGCTCCTGATCACACAAAAACACTCTGCTCAACATATGTCTAAAAATAGCTTAATCTAAACAAAATCAGGATTGGGTTACTAAAGTACACAAAGCAGAAATCCTGCACATGACCCAGGCTTCTTTTCAGCTGTTTCCTTTAGCAGTTCAGATGTGAAACGGCGTCTATCTTGGATGGTGTTCAGTGGAATTAATGTGTGTCTAAATTTTAAAACAAACTGTCTAGAGGCCGGAATATGACCTGCTACGAAGCCAGTCCTTGTAGAGCGTCCAGTCTAAGTAAAACCAGAGCCTCCCACGCTTTTCTTTCAGCCTAAAGAGAAAAGGAGTTCTATCAGGCCATAGCACCGGCCATTTGAGAGCCATTTCTAACTTGTCAGAGGCCTGAATGTCGAAACGCTAAAGCTAGTCTGCTAATCTAGAGTAAATATACTAGGTGGACACGGCAATGGATGAATGATGAAAAAAATGACTCATAATGAACAACTGCTGCAAACCACAGAGACGCTTTGGGAATTCAAACACAATTAATGCGTGAAACACCATTAAATGAGCTAAAAGTGAATAAAAGTGGGGATTATAATGATCAAAATTAAAATATACTGATAAAATGTGAGGAAGAAGATAAAGCTGTGAAAGCAGGTTATGAATGGAGTGGATAAATAAAAAGAGAAGGAAGAGAAGCAGGTCCTTCTTCATCAGCAGAGAAAGTCTTTAGATGCATCTGAAGCAGATGCAAGCTTAGATGCATCTGTGAAGATGAAGAAACAGGGATGGAGGTAAAAGGGGAAATGGAGGGAAAAGAGTGAGAGGAGAAAAAAGCACGTGGATAAAGTAAAGGTGAGCGGGATGGACTTGGGTAAAGATGACTCTACCTTGCTCTTCCTGCTGATGGTAACGGGTCTCCATGTCTGCTTGTTGCTGATGCCCTGCTGGAGAGCCATTCACAGAGGAATTAACCTCATCCTCTTGCCTCTCCTCATTTTCCCCCTTTCTCTCCTCCTCCTCCTTTGTATTTTGCCCTTCTCCTTTGGTGGTAGGTGTGTCCTGAGTGTGCATGTGTCCATTTGTGTTGGGAACATCTGCGTCTGGATCAAGGACTTGATTGCATGCTGACTGGACTCTATTTTCAGAATAGCTGATCACTATGGCCTCTTGCTCACTCACAGTAATACCCTCGGTCTCCTCTTCCTCCACCCCTTTCTCTTCAACATCGGTTTGTTTCTTCTCATCTGTTCCTACAGAGGAGCTGCACTCCTCCTGAACTTGAACGTTGGAATCAGACTTGGGTGTGGCATCTACCAGATCTGTTTGAGCAGTCTCAACTTCCTCTGCCTTACAAACTGCTACTATATCATTCTCTGTCTTGCTTTCTGTCACTCCAATGCTTTTCTTTTCTACCGTTTCTTCCTCCTTACAAGATACATTTCCAGCTACTTCTCTTTCTGCATGTGCTTCTTTTGTCTGGAGTTTTACCTCAGTCTCATTGTTTCTGTCCTCGTGGGACTCTGTCCTCACCTGACCCTGTGAAATGAGTGTAACCAGATCCTCCTCAGGCACCGTGGTGACAGAGGCAAAAGCTACCTGTTTGCTTTGCGGAGCAGCCGAAACAGGCCCACTTTCTTCCTCTGCACTCAAACTATAATCACCATCAGATGCATTCTTGTCATGGCTACTGTTACTAAATGCTTGATGGTCTTCTTTTGTGGCAGAAAGATCATGCACTTGCTCAGGTGGTGTTTGGATGTGTTTGTGTATCTGACATGGGCTGTGCTCTGTTTGCTCAGTCTGTTTGTGTACACTGACAGTTAGAGGCTCAGAAACCAACACTTTGCAATTCTGCAAATCACAACAGCCTTCCAGGCCATGATCACCTCGGACCTGCTCAGATTCAGATACGACTTCTGCAGCAGGATCAAACACAACAAGTTCAATTTTAGCCGGAGAAACTTGTTCTAAGTTTTCCCTCTCTAAAGTACCAGATAACATTTCATTCTCTGGTTGTGATATACTAGTTACTTCGCTGTCTTGTTGCTCCACGTGAACTGTTTTGCTGTCTGTTTGTGATGTACTTAGTGGCATGCTGTACAGATGTGATGCAATGAGTGGTTTGCTTTCTGGTAAAGATATACTAACTAGTACACATTCTAGTTGTGATGTGTGGAATAGTTGGTTATCTGGTTGTGATGTGCTGACTAGACTGTTGTCTAGCTGAGATGTGCTGACTGGTTTGATGTCTGGTTGTGATGTCTTGATTGGCTCGATATCTAGTTGTGATGTGTTGACTGGTTTGCTCTCTGGTTGTGATGTGCTGACTAGTTTGTTATCTAATTGAGATGTGCTCACTGGTTTAATGTCCGTTTGTGATGTCTCGATTGGCTCATTGTCTAGTTCTAATGTGTTAACTGGTTTGCTGTCTAGTTGAGATAAACTTTCTTTTTTGTTGTCTAGTTCAGATGTGCTAACTAGTTTGCTGTCTAGTTGAGATATGCTTACTAGTTTATGGTCTGTTTGTGACGTCTTGACTGTCTCACTGACTAGCTGTGATGTGCTGACTGGTTTACTGTCTGGTTGTGAAGTGTTGACTAGTTTGCTGTCAAGTTGAGTAATGTTTAGTGGTTTAAGGTCTGGTTGAGATATGCTTACTGGTTCAATGTCTGGTTGTGAAGTCTTGACTAGCTCATTGACTAGCTGTGACATGCTGTCTGATTGTGATGTGCTAGCTAGACTGTCGTCTAGCTGACCTATGCTTACTGGTTCAACGTCTGGATGTGATGTCTTGACTGGCTCATTATCTAGTTGTGATGTGCTCACTAGATGGTTGTCTAGATGAGATGTGTTTTCAGGATTAACGTCTGGCTGTGATGTCCTGACTGGCTCACTGACTAGTTGTGCTGTGCCAACTGGTTTGCTGTCAAGTTCTGATGTGCTGACTAGTTCGTTGTCTTGCTGAGATGTGCTTACTGGTTTAACATCTGATTGTGGTGTCTTCACTGGCTCGTTGACTAGTTGTGACGTGTTGACTGGTTTACTGTCTGGTTGTAATGAGCTGACTAGATTGCTGTCTAGTTGTGATGTGTTGACTGGTTCACAGTCTGTTTGTGATATGTTACGTGTTGACGTATCAGAAAGTGGAGCAGTATCACAGTCAGAGTTTTGAGACATAAACTCTCTCTCAGACTCATGCTCAGACACACTGTCACAGGAGGCTGTACCTGCAGCACAGGTGCGCTCAGACCCATCCACCTGCTGTAGTTGACGCTCTGCCTCTGCAGGAGCAGTGGGGGTTAAAATCACAGGCTGGTAGGTATCACTCAGGTTTTCCTCAATCAGCATGGCGCACACCATGCTCTGTGAGCATGCGCCATTCTTCAAAAGACTCTGCTCTGGTTTGGCTTTAGGCTGAGTAGAAGCTGCAGTCTGTGGTTTATGTAGATTTCTGTAGTTCATGCTAATGGCTTGAGTGAGAGAGCCCTTCTGTGGGGAAAAGCGTGGCAAGGAGATATCAGCTAGCTCCACATACTCTCCCTCCGAATCCTCTGCCGTGCTGCTAGAGCTCTGTCCACTGCTATCTTTACTGAGCTCACTGAGAGCAGGGAGGAGCTTAACCCCCTTGCTCTGACAACCCATCTCCCCCGATTGGTCTGTGGAAGTGTCAATAAAAATCCTACATTGTATGTCCTCAGGGTTGTCTTCTTGATCTACATCCAAGTCCCTTTCCTCTCTGTTGGCAACTTCCTTGGCCACCCCTCTACTTTCAGCTTCTTCTGTAACTTTGGGGGGTCTGCTAATAAACTCCGGGTGAACAATATCCTCCCATGGTACCCTAAAAATATCATTATCCGCTGATAAAAGACAGTGTTCCAGAGCGGCTTTTCTGACCACACTCCTCTCCCGGTTGATGGAGTCCAGCCAATCCATGGTGAATAGAGAGGTGTATGCTAGCTCTGGCACGTCCAGCTCCTCCACATGCTGCCTGCTAGCTGCCAGACACTTCACCGTGATGCGTGGGGGACTTTTGGGCGATGGCGTCACCTGTAAGTAGAAGTCGCTGGGCCGTAACACACGCCAGTCCAAAGATGAGAGCTGAATTATGACCTTCTCATGGACACAGAGCGGCCAGCCCTCATGACGAAACAGGAAACCACAGTATGGGAACTGCAGAGAAAAGAGAGAGGGAATAATCAGTAAGGCTATCAATAATTGTTAATTTAACTGTTGATAAATTACATAGAAAGACTTGCTGGACACATTTCAGTTATCTTAAAAAATACATTCCAAATTTTAATATACTGCTATTAAAAAAAATCTAGCAAAGCAGAGTTAGAGGCAGGGTTCTGTCAATGGGTCATCCAGCTAAACTATTACATTTGGCACATATATTTTTCAGGCCTTTAAAACATGAAGATAAGTCATGGTGGCTATTTATTTTTTCTCTGTTTCCCATTCTAAGTGAACAAAGTGATATATGATAACAGGCTTGTCTCTCATGGGAAACTACTGGTAACAACCAATTGCCACAGTTGACTTTGGCTTGCTCAATGGGGATTTTAAGGAAAAATATGTATTGCAAAAAAGTAGAATATAGGCCTATGCAATAAAATTAATGCAACATTCTGCCACATTTACCACGACATATACCATGACATTTTATTAACGCAGCACAGGGAATAATAAAGATAAGATCACAGGGACTTAAAGTGGACAGGGATTTTGAGAGATTCTTTCTTGCTGAATCTGGATGCTTCTAGATTATTCAATGAGATAGTTTGCACAATAAGCCCCTTTATTGTAACTCAATTTCAGAGTGAGAGAGAGCCCTGTACTCACTCTGTACCCTGTTTCATTCATTTGAATGAATTCTGCTTGCAAAGTTCACTACAACAGAAGTGTACTGGGACACTAAAGAATTAGAAATAGCCTTGGAGTCCCGAAACAACTGCATAATTCAGTGGGTTTCTTCCTATATGCCTTGACAGTCATGTCACAGACTGTAATACTGACCCCCTCTGTGTAACTTGATGCAAACGTGCTTTCGGGTATCTCGGCGATGAAATGAATATTCTGCTTAAATTGACTACGGTAGGCTGAAAATGACCCGTTTCCTTTGAAAGGCAGAGTAGGGCCAGGGAGGAAGGAGGGTTGGGTGTCCTTGTGTCGAAGGTAAGGGGGGGTGAAAGGTCTTTTTATTCACAGACCTCTCATTTTAAGCTTCTGTTTCCCATTATTATATCCTCATTCACCTTGAAGCTGCAGCCCCCACCATGGAGGAAGATACCTGGAGATACTCCACTGACCCCAGGTGCAGCGAGCAGCCACTGTTCCCACAGGGTTCACGAGAGCATAAATGCACATTGACACACACACACATGCAAACACAAACTACAAAAACTGAGACTATAAAAGGGGGTATAAATAAAACGGTAGGGGTCCTATTAAAGGGTCTTTTTTCAGGTGCACACTGGAACCATTCAAGCTGTCCCCTGGCACTGGCTTTCAACTCATGAAAGATCACAGATATTCCTTAGAGTGAGTGTGCAGAGTAGGGATGATGGGTATTTCTTTTCTTTTTTTTTTTCTTTAATTTTCCCTTTTTTCCAAACAAATGCAGAAGAAAATGAAGCCCGGCTTTTGTTATTTCCAGATCCCCATCTATCCATCATTTGCTGTCCTCTCCTTGTCACTTGGAATCAAGTATGCTGTGCGTGTAGCATATGGGGGCATCACAAAGAAAACTGTAACTGAGGGACCAGCAGCTGAAGTCGAGTGTAAAGAACATGTGTGTGTCGACAGCTGTGTAGAGCATGTGAGTGTGTGTATCTGTACTGATCTGGCTGGGAAAGATCCCAGCGCTCTGCAGCGTTGATAGGACTTCTGGGGGCTTCTTCTCAAATAACCAAAACAAGAAGCACTAGCACAAACATTCAGGCCAACAGGCTTGCAGTGCCTTTTGTTTTAACATGCACATGTCTGTGTTCTGGGTACACCCTCATGATGACTAATGATGAGTGGGGGCTCAGCTAACAAAACATGACAGACAGAATAGGACATGACAAAACACAACCAGAGGCCGAAAGAGAAATCATGAACACAATAAGGTTGTAAATGTTACACTAAGATAAATGACAAAATGAGTTAAGCAATGAGTAAGAGAATTGAAAAGAATGAAAGGGAAATGTGTCACTCATGTATCCTGTTGAATACAAGTGAATGCATGTCTATTAATTTTATCAGGCTAGATTTGGGGTTTGCATTAGTTTAGATTTATTAATTTCTTCACTTTTTATTTCTGATATAATAAAAACATAACATATATAAGAAATAATAATGAATAAATGAACAAATAAATAAATAAAAAGAGATCTTTGATACTCACGCATGCATCCTGTTGAATGCTCTGTAGGATGTGTTTAGCGGGCACCAGGAAGTCAATGATGTAGCGTAGTCCGTCTCCACGGTATTTCGTCTCAACCACGTCTAACACCTGGCATAGCACGGTGGCCGCGGTGGCTTCAAATGGAGGGTAGAGAGCGGAGAGCGTGCTCTGAATGCAGTTGTCCAGAGATTCAGAGTCCTGTAGAGAAACATACAAATAATCAGAGGAAGAAAAAAACTTTCTTTACAACTATATCTCAACAGTATTGACATAAATACAACAACATTTTTTGTTTCTAATACGAACAATGAGAATTCAAGATGACCTCAGTTAGGCTATGGATCATCCTACATCCTATGAAATGCCATGTACTGTCCATCAAACTAGTAAGATGGTATTAAGTCCAACACAGGCACACAGATAGACACACTCTCAGGAAGTGAATCACCCAAGCCTGGCCTTGTCTGTCAAAACCTAGACCAAGCTTTTCTTCTACCATGTCCACACGTGTCCTGAAACAGCTGATCAGTGTCCCTGGTGGTCTCCATCATAAGCTTTCCCATCTGAGAAGTTTAGAGAAGAAAAGCGACTGGTGGTGAAACCTGACTCTTGAAGCCAGTGCAGGGAGCAACCAATACGCTGCTAAAAATAACAGCTGAATTTTAAGAAATAGGCCTCTAGACTAACTTTACTGTGTCTATTTGCTCTTTGCTCATAAGCATGATCTTCTTCTCTGTCATTCACAATTGTGTTGTTGAGCTTGTAGTTTAGTCAGTGACTGGTTAATGTCCATTAAAAATTTAATTAATTGAGCTTATCGACTGACAGCTGATTAATCAATATCAGCATAAATGCAAGCATTAATAATGCAAGGAGATGGTAAAAAATGTCTGTACAGCCCATACAACTTTTGTACTGCATGTCATTTCACATCTGCAACACAAACATGCATCACTGGCTTTCTTGAATAAATGAAGCGGGCTCAACGTAATCAATGTTGGAGTGTTTCTTTGTAAATAAAGATTACGTTCACTGCAAATACTATAATTGTATCTCATCAGTCTCCCACTATCATCTCAACCAACAATCATGTTAGTACTCGCCAGGCTAGCATGCAGGTAAATTCACCTGAAATCTCAGTGTGGCCGTATGTTATGCATCGGATTCTCACTGGGTATTATTAACCGGAATATTTCACAATCCACAATGTTACGTTGAAGAAAAGGTAATTAAGAGACAATGAATTAAGTGATAGTAAATACATTTATAACTCTCACCATGTGGGCCCATCTCAACTACCTCTATTGGTCTCTTCATAACACATAACTGTGTTATTGAATTATTTCCTTAATTACTAATTTCCAGTAGATTATCAATAAACTCATTGATCTTACTGACTGAATGCCACCCAAACCACACAACTGCCCTGAAAGAAACTCTACGCAACTAACATCCTCATGATGCATTACTTACAGTACCACTTAGGGCCTCACAAAACTACTGGGGTTACTAAAGCTCAAAAGTACAGTCTAGCATATCCAGTGACTGAGGCATGTCAGGCAGGAGAGATGGATCACTTTAGGCACCACTTTAGAGACCCTTCTCTGTGTGATCACCTATATATGCACACATGTGTAGATAGTAATCTGGGGTAAGACCGTACCGATACAAGATAAGGGTAAAAAAAAAAACGTAAAAAAGTAACAAAAAACCAAAAAGTAAATGTGAAGATGTTTATGTTGAGAGTAAGAAAGATAAAGAACGTGGGAATGAACAAACTGAAAAACAACATGACACAGCTGTGAGCTAAGCAGACACACAGGTGCACTGTGGGTAAATATTGTAATTCTACTAGCATTAAACAGAAGATGAGAGATTAAAGATGTCATGTGACTACACTTTATGATTAAAGTCAAAAGCTGGTTAGTAGAAGCACCACATCTTACAATCTACCTGCTGCTTCTGTTAGGGTTTGTCTACAGTTTGCATAATTAGCATTTAAAAAAAATAAAAGTCTATGGCAGTTGTTCTCAAACAACCAGGAGTGGCCTAATAATAAGAATAAGCCTTCATAAGTCTTTAATAATATAATAATATTCAAATTGTTAAAGTGACAATATCTTAAATGAAAATTATATTTAAAGAAGACTAAAAATAAAGATGTGCAATACATTGATGAAAAGCCCTCATATTTTTTTGTTTTTGTTTTATTACAACAGAAGTACCAGAGAAACATATCGGCTCAGATAATAGGACCTTCGATTTTGTCCTGGACAATGCCTGGAAGCCAAAATGGTTGAGAATCACTGCTCTGTGGTACGTCCCCATTTATATAGACAAGTAAATGTCTTCATTTACAACGACCGTGCTGTGCCATACTGTTATCAGTGCTGTAACTCAGTCAGCCTGGGAACTGAGATCCCCCACACACATTTCAACCATCTGAAATAACACAAAGAGGATGAAAGTGTGATCATTCTTTGACTCATCTCGAAGCTCAAATCTGCACGAGTGTTTTATGCTGGTTTCATACACTGATCCATATCTGGAGCTATAAGAACACACATTGGTCTATCTAGTCAGGTTTCTCCAGCTCTGAAAACATTCTTAAATACTGTGGCATTGATGCATTAGATTCATTAGAAGGACAAACTCCATTTGACCAACTCATTTTACATTACACAAATCTACATTCCAGAATCTGTGTTGTTTGAACTGGAAGTTCAGCTGATATTTACCAGGTCTAAACATCATCCGCATGCCTGAATGTTCTTCATCAACATCAGTCATTTCAGATATATGAGCCACTTCTTGTACAGAATACATTCTAACAGCCCTCTTCAAGAGTAAATGAATTCCAGGTTGAGGGATCTTCATTGGTTTTTAATGTATGTTCAGATTCAGCTAAACTCTTATATATAAAGACTCTTTATTGGGATCAACATTTCAGTTTTTTTCAATTGCACAAAACGCTCTTTAGATTATTAAAATGTTCTTCACACTAAGAAAAAAAAGATTATTTTAATGGGAAGAAACCAGGAGTTCTGAAAAACCAAGGCGTTCTAAACGTATTATGTTCATTGTTATTTAAGAATTTGAGATCAGTGGAAGTCTTTTTTTTTTACAGTTTGGCAGCAGGACAGCCTTCAAAAGCAAGAGACAGAGGGCTTTTCCTCTCAAACAGTTCCGACCGAGGTGCCAAGAAGTCATCAATCAAAAAGCAGGGTCTGGAGCTTGGGGAAAAGCTCTCAAGGCCCACAAAACCCTGCAGCCTCTCTCTGCTGAATAATGTATAACATCATTAGGATCCCCTTTTAAACCCGAACAGTAACACACACCACCCAACATCGTGAGCAATCGCAATATCATTTTTTCAAGAGCCGTCACTCTAGTTAAACTCATGCGTGGCACGGCCTGACAAAAAAGTGTTGATTAGAGGAGGCTGTGTTCATGTACTCGTCATGACTAATGCTCATTTATGAGTCTGACATTGCCTGTAGTGTGTTGACTAAGGAAGGAAGGGGAATCAATGCAGACTTCCTGTCTCAAACTGTGTAAAAGCAAACATTTCCAAGAGAAAGTCAAATATTCCACATTCCTTCTCCATTTTACCTTTTAAAGGTAAGAAACAGCAGCTTAGGCTTTTCCTCTGTGAGCTGAATGGGAGACCCTAAGAAGGGCCCATTCTGAGAGAGGAGAGGGATTTACTGTTAGTCTGCAGCAGACGGCTTAATTTTCTCCAGATCTGAATGGCCACACAAGCCGCTCATTCCTCTCCCCTTTTTTATCACTCATCTTGGTCTTTTCTCTCAGGCATTAGTGAGACAAGTTGGTGAGATTTGGGTCTACAATGGTATCATTCTGCAGAGCTCCGTAGTCATGCCTACAGGATAAACACTGTGCCTCATAAGCTTGTGTGAGTGTGCTGTACCACACTTTGTCAGGCAGATATTCTGTGGTTTTCTGAGTGTTTGTGGTTGGACTTGTTCTTCATTACACTGAGAATCTGACAGAAAGTCTTTTAGCATTTTCTGCAGTGATTCTGGGACAAAACGGTCGTAATTCAGTGGAATAGTTTGGGGTCAGTACGACTTTTTTTAAATCCATATTTTAATTCAGCAATGATGCATTACATTTTTTAACTTTCTATTAATTAACGATTCCTGAAAAAAAGTATCACCGTTTCCACAAGAACATTAAGCAGCACAACTATTGTCAACTTTGACAATAATAAGAAATGGTTAGGACAGTATCAAATCTTGGCATACATGCTGAATTGAACCATTTCCCAGAATGTGACAAAGCATCTAATGGTGGCTGTCTGTGTCTAGGGATGTTATTAGGAGGAGTGTTATTTATGGCATGGGCTCTTTTCACTAATGATAATCATGACATGAGAGTGCACGCATACGGCTTTGTTAAATCAAGACTGTCCCCTTTTAAGATGGCAGCTTGGCCTTTGGCTGCACAATATTAGATTACTTAAAGCATCTCTATGGGTCACACTCTTACTGGTGAATAATCAAATCAATTGCATCTGTCCCGAGGGAACAGTGAATCCCTCTTTTGACTGTTTAAGCCTTACAGAACAACATTTTAAGGAAATGAAAGCACAAAAATGTTTGAAAATTAGTGATGTGGAACACAATCTAGGTTTACATGTGCAGTTGTAATCGAGCTACAATGGGTTTTTGCATAGTTGAGCAGCAGCCTTCTTCCGTCTATTCAAGTATAGGAAAAAATTTGTAACTGAATATTTGAAGGATTGCAATTAAACTTTTTAAAAGTGCATTTAAACCTACATACTGTGCTTGTGTACAATAATGAGGTACTGCATAGCGTAGTGATTGGATAGATGATAGGAATGTGAGATGTTCAGACTTCTTAAAAACTGCCATCTGACGAAGAAGGACAAGATGGAATAACGTAACTAGAGAGATAATATAATCCATTAAAAATGTCGGCCAATTTGAATGAGTTGGATAAAAGCGACCTTGTTTTTTCAAGTGCATTTGTGTCAAACTGCAGCTGAGCTCTAACAGATGTGCAAGGTAACAAGAGACATGGTCAACTATTGGCGCTTTTCCACTGCGTGGTACGACTCGGTTCGGCACGGCTCAGTACAGCACGGCAGGGTTCGGCTCAGCACGGTTTGCGTTTCCACTGCAGTTCAGTACCGCTTTAGAGTGGGCGGGATTATTCACATGTCGTTATAGTTGCTCCGCCTCTACTACCACGACTCTTAAAAAAAACTATAGTTGCGTGTTGCGTTCGATCATTCACTGGCTGTGCTGATTTAAATCTAGCGGTTCTTTTGTGTTTGTGTCGCAAGTTCAGTGACGCAGGTAGTGACGATTCTCTCCGGCCAATCCGTGATCAGCAGAGTTTACACGTCAAGTTTTGGTAACGGTACGGTTCACTTGGAACCCCAACCGAGGTGGTACTAAAAAATGTACCAGGTACCAGGTACTGTACCCAGTGGAAAACCCCCAAAAAGTGAACTGTACCGAGCCGTACCATGCAGTGGAAAAGCACCATATGTGTGCACACACTAAAACACACACACCAACTCTGAGAGACAACGTATGGCAGGGCAAAGCACTGGGGACCTGACCTTTCACCCCAGCACAAGTGACAGAATGAACCAGCTGTCCATTAGAGCAACACAGTGAAAGAGAAAAGAGGGACAGAGAGAGAAAGAGATGTGAGGTACCAAAAAGAAAGAACAAATATTTCCATTTCCAGTGTTTGTCCTGTCCCAGCTGATCAGGTGACCAGGCTATTGTGCATGAGGGTGGCACAGAGGTTTAGAGGGTGGAAACTTTGGCAGGGCACAATGTGATGGTGGTACGTCATTGGGGAATTATGAACACAAAAGCGAAGGATAAACCTCTCTCTTTCTCTCCTCCCAACCCCCAATATAGACATTTTCTACTCTGTTATCAGCAGGCTGATAAGAATAAGGTTCCGGACAAGGGAACATTTAGCTAGCATCTACTGACTTCCTGAAGAGGTGAAGCAGCTGTTGCCCTATGACACCCCCCAGTCACCACATCAAATGACTGTCCAATGCTGCTGAACTCACTCACAGATCACTGACGAGGTCAGATCTACCTGGAACACCTTCCAGTGCTCAAATATAGCTCACTGCAAGAAAAACACATTCAGGAAATATCTATCAACTGGCTTACTACAGAAATGGTACCTAGTTAGACATTTTTCCAATAAAACGGATCCCCAGAGAGACAATTTTGCTTAAGAGAACAGGAAAGGATTTTAGAGAGCAGGCCTAAATATGGAACTATGTTCAACTCTAGACGTCAGCAACATTTCATTTATGATTGTGTAGACAGGGTTAAGATTCTGGCATGAAACTACTGCTTGTTTATAAAAGATCTGCATTAAAGCGATAGATACTAACATGTTGCTGTATGACTGACTTTCTTACATGGAACACAAAAGTCTGTGGTCTGAACAACTTTGAGTGTTATTTTTTGAGTGAATTACGACTTTAAATTTGAGTTATGAAACACCAGAGAAGTTACGAAAAATCTGCGAAAAAATGGTGCCGTGCTAAAATCGAGCTCATCACATTCCTGGGGTGAGTGAGGCAGAAAATGAGAGCTGTCTAACATTCCACAAGGAATCAAACCCGATGCTCACACAAGTCATAACTGTTCAAACAGCCCTCAAAGAGATCAACAAACCCTCCCCATGTGCATGTTTTTTTACAATTATTTACTGTGGTAAGTTCCCAGTGACAAGAAATTTGCTGGTCCAAATGAAAAATTAAATGCTGTGCCAATCAGAACAGATCTAATGTTTATTATATAAAGTCGTATGATGCTGGACCAATGATGGTTTGCTGTGGGTGGAGCTACTCAGCACATTTCTGCAGAAACAAACCAAGTAATCGACAAAAAGTTACATCTGGTCAGGACATGGTCAAATCAGAACGGGAAAACTGCTTGAGAACAGATATAGAAGTATTGAAAAACAGCAGTGTAGAGTATCAAATCAGAGTTCTCTGAATGCTTGAAGAGTGGCAGTCTTCAGACGGCCCACATGCTGACCCAGAGGCGTCAGGCCAGCGCTCTGATTCACACTGCCACTGCGCTGGCGTCAAGCTGTAAACAGTGTGCCTGAAGCCAAGACTCATAAGAGGCTCCATCCACATACAGCTGTCTACTCAAAACAATCAAATGTGCATCATTAGCACTATTTGGGGCCCACAGTCATTCTTTATGGCTTTGTGGAGTATGACCAATTGATGTGTGTGTGTGTGTTTCTGTTTGTCTTACCTTGCTAACACATCCAGCAGTTAATAAAAACAGAGAACTGATCATCTGATGATCTTGCCCAATTTTGCAGTCAAATCACAAAACTTGATCCAACAGGTTAGGATGGGATGGGATGGTTAACTATATTCTACAACACTGAGAATTTTGAAGAAATCAGTATGCTACTGCACAGTATTTCAAGGTGATAACATGTTTTAAGGACATTTACTATGGCAATACTACGGTGTTCTTTGAAGAACCTTGGTATACAAAATTGACACTGCTTGAATCCAATGAGTAGGCAATACAACAGAGGGACTTCAGGATAAAAACATGGCTGAGTGGCAGTTACTAAACTATTCATGATCGTATGAATGAAATGCATACAAATACCAGACTTACAGGGCCGGCCCTGTAACAGCTTAGCTTCTTAGCTTAAAGTGTCTCCTCAAAATAAACCCCATCTAATTTTAATCAGTCTATCCCTGAAATCCAAACCTGTAGATGGGACTCCATCTAAACTCACTGGCACATAATCAGTCAAATACACAACTCAAAATCCAGATTCCTTGGGTCTTTGGGGTTAATCTCCAGAACGGTGTACAACTTCAGAGTGGCTGCATTGAGATCAAAGCCTATTCATGAGCTAAACACAAAAAACGTTGACTTTTGGCCCTCTGCCACTGATGGATTGAGTCCTCGTCTCTTCTATTGTGAAGCAAGACTCCATTGGCTGAGAGCTGGATTGTGTGGCGACACTGTCTGGGGCTGAACTCAGCAGGATGTGACAGTGTAAGGTCATGTGGAAGGGGTTACATAAATTTTTTTGGGGGGTTCCCAATGTTTGACTTTGGCACAAGCAATGGGCACCAACTGTGAAGATAAACACAATTTAGAAGATCACATGACAACATAGTACAGCCATTCTAGGACATTCAGTTACCCTTTACACATCCTATAAATTTAGACTTCAAGCGAACCTAGATGTGTGCTTCTAGGGGCAATTATATTTAACAAATTTCTGTGCAAGCTAACAGGTGAGTGTGAATAATATGAGCACGTTTCAGTTTGAACTTGCGGTCTGACAGATTTTTTTCAGTGTTATCACAGTGATTATGGACACAACTCTTCTGGCTTCTGCTAAAATAGGTCTCGGGGTGAAAAGTACAGTGGAAATTCACCTAAACATGAGTGTTTACATGTTGTCACTAAAATGTGCGCACATGTTTATATTTATGGTCCTCCTTTTCGTCTTTTCCTCTACAAATGAACCATTCATTTCCTCCTGAAATGGTCCACACAGAATGGTTTTCTTTCCTGCCTAGTGTGTTGGGATTACCATGTTAAAGAAGAGAGACCCAAAGGGTGTGACAGCATTCTTGAAGCAGCAAGAGCCACCCAAACAAGATCCATAACAGTACACTGATTCGTGCGGTTATATTCAGTTTGAGAGATCTGTTATATGCTTTGTCAACTCTTTTGAAAGCCTGATTTATTTATATTAAAAAGATGTATTATAAAGCAATAGTTCACAAAAAAAACCTGTATAAGTTATACAAACCTGTATAACTTCTGTTGAAAAACAACAACAACTGTTTTGCCCATACTATATTATTTTGAAAAGGGAAAAAAAAATTCTCCTTACTGTCAGTCAACCCCGTTGACTTTCACTGTATGGAGAAAAAAATCAATTTTATTGCAGAGAATTAGAAAATGCATACAGGTGGAACATCAGTTGTGTTTTTCACATTATGGTCTGACTACTTATAGTGAGACTGTATCTACGCAGCTAACATGATGACAATTTACTAAAGGATGAAGACAGTCTGTGCTCAGATTGTAACTTTAGCGTGTGAGGTAATGAAATTGCATGAAAATGACTGATGATTAGCATCAATGCCTCAAAGGAAACAAGTCAAAGCTTGATCCCATACATTACAGTTTGGTTGCTAGTGTACACAGGAGGAAAAAGTCAAATCCCTTAGCATTGAATAGTACTCTCTCGCTACTCCACATGTCTTGAGTTGTGTCTGTATGTAACGGTTGTCCCAAAGATGACCAGTGCACCGTGATTTATAGGCATGTAGGACAAAATTAACCCTAAAGAGTCAACATCCCTGAACTCTGCCTGAATCCCATTATATCACAATGACATTTAAAAATGCTTCCCTTTTACTCAGACATCTGTTAACATTCACACTAAAAACTATTTAAAACCAAGCCGACTATCCTAAACGAGCTGGATGATCTATCTTTGTACATATCTCTACATCCGAGTGCTCTAGCTGCATAACAAACATGTGGTCTTGCAGGGTCAAATTTTAGAACCTGTAAAGCACATATGAAAGTTAATTGGTTAGTCCAAGCAGACCATAATCCCCATGTGACCTGTTCCACCAAATAGCATTTGCAGTATCGAGGATTATCCAGCCAAACATTAGCAGGGTTTGGTATGGACCTGACTATAACCAAATGTCACAATTTGAGTACTGAATGACATTTTGTTTTTTTTAGTAGTGGGAATGATGGGAACAGTGGTTTTCTGTCCATATCTAGAATAACAGACAGAAAGGAACAGAAAGGAGCAAGAGCGAGAAAGAGAGTGCTGTGATCATGTTTTATACTCTGTATTGAACAGGTCTGATCAGGAGAAGCATCGCGAGCATTCCTCTACCTCAGCAATATGAAGAGCAGCCATGAGATCAGCCTTTCTGTTATCACTCTCTCTCTCTCTCCCACACATACACACAAATCAAAGTTTGGTGTCTGTAAGATTTTTTTATTAATTTTATTTCATTAAGCAAGAACACATTACACTGATCAAAATTTACAGTAAAGACATTTATAATGTTACAAAAGATTTCTAATAGCCTAAACGTTGTTCTTCTGAAGTATTCCTAAAGAAGTGTTATTATCTTTTCCAAAAAATTAAGTAAATAAAGTATTGATAATCACAATAAATGTTTCTTGAGCAACAAATCAGCATTTTAGAATGATTTCTGAAAGCCCATGTGACACTGAAGACTGGAGTAATGATTACTGAATGACTGTTGTTTTGAATTATAGTAATAATTCACAATATTACATATTTTACTGTATTTTCGATCATATAAATGCAACCGTGGTGGGCCTAAATGTTTTATATATATAAAAAAATTTATGCCAACCCCAAACATTTGAATAGTAGTGGAATGTGTGTGTGTGTGTGTGTGTGTGTGTGTGTGTGTGTGTGTGTGTCCAAAAGGCGTGTATTGTGATATTTATTTGACTTCTTCAGGCTGCCCTAAAGGTAAGTATACTCTCAGACACACATATCAGACAAATCTGACCACTAGCAAAAATTTAGCCTCACATTTACAAACAGATGCCTACACATTACATATCATAGACAAGGTGTTTAGTATTACTGTTAAGACCCCCTAGTTATAAAAACCATGCAGCTGCCTTTCTCATGAAGCCTCCTGAAGAACAGAGTGGTGAAATTCTTCAGTCAAGAGTCATGATCTTAGAAGCATGCGGTGTTACTCTGAAGGGTTAAAGTTTAACACATCAGAGCAGGCTCAAGAACAGCCCTCTACCTGACAACAGATACAGACAAACCTCAGACCTCTCTGAAGCATCTGAGTAAACCTGTTCTTCAAACACAACTACTAGATAACCCAGTGACCCTTGGACAAATGTCTCTACAGCGAGATGGGTCGAATTGAATCGCCTCACCGCCAAATCGCCCAGAGACACAAAAAAAGGATACAATAAATGGACCTAATTTAAGCCTCCGACATCTTGACAAGCAGTGGTGGGCTTGAATGAATGAGCGGGAGGCTATTTTGCTTTAAAACGCATTTGTTTCCAGTTACCTCTACAGCTATTGTGAGCTACAGATCACTGAACCAGAGCTGCAGTGTTTCCTGAAAAACTGAACCATATGCAGCTTGGCCGGTTTTTGTGGGGATTGGATGTTTAGACTGACTTTGTAAATTGTACCCGGCTCACTCAATTACAAGGACAGAGCAATTGCTCACAGGACAAGCCCAGCAGCGCTCTTGGAGACGATACACTCCAGGTCAGAGGAAGTTCCTCGTAAAACGTAAGAACAACGAATGTTTGTGGTTCAATCAGCAGACGTAGCACAGCGCAACCTGCTCGGAGCGTAATTGTGGTTTGGAGTGAAGAATGAACACATGAGTGTACTAATAACAATGTACGTCTACTCCAAACACTTAATTTTGCCCCTCTTTCCGCCCCCCGTTCTTTCCTTCTGGGCTCATTTTCAATATCAACCCGGCAAACCCAAACACATAAGATGAGGCTAAATTGAGTCCACACATGTCAGTGTTTTCAAACTCGATGATGATTAGGAAAATATAGTTTCAGATAAAACATATCGCCTTCTTTCTTCACCTTCAGGGCAGCAGTCACATTTAAAAGAGAACGAAAGGCCAAGAGTGTTGTAGACACACTTTCCTTCCTCTCTGCATGGTTGACCTCTTTATAGGCTTGCTGAGATGTAAAGGAGACGAGTGTAATGCAGAGAGCAGCTGGCGTGACAGGCCTGAACACACACACAAACACATTTGGAAGACACCGATAGTCATGAGGAGAGGTCAAACACAGACACAGTCAAACCGGCTCTATGAAACCTACAGAAAAACAGCAGCACGCAGTCAGCTCTCAGTGGAGTGTATTCATGCTGAATCCACAGTTTCACTCCCCTCGGCTGCTTTACCTGCGTCAAGGACAGTACAGACCACCAACACACACTCTGAGCACTTATTCATTAAAAACACACACTGACTAAAGATCCTATTCACATATAACACGGATAACCAGCACACTGCATCACCACAAAGACGTTCCCCTATAGCTAAAGTGTATTCTCACACTGTTGACACAGTCAATCAGCAGCAGCACAGTAAAAGTCAGTAAAAACAGCAACAGTACCCCCTGTCTCCCACCCCTCCCCCATCTCAACCCCCGTAAGGTAAAGCCATTAGCACCTCTAAACTCCAGAGTTGTCTGTACTCACCATGCTGTAGGCTGATTTTCCTTCCCTTCATTAGTTTCATTTTCCAGCTAGTCCGGCAGCGTCCCATGCCGCGGTTGAGTGTGTGTGTGCGTGCATGTGTGCTGAGTGGGCAAGTTTGTGTGTGTGTTGCTCACTAACCCTTCCAAACTGCAGGTCTCCTACACACTGACACACTCCCCATACACTGCAGCAGCTCAGGAGGTAGAGACCGCCCACTCACTCCCTGCCCCTCCCCTCTCACACTGCCTGCCCGTCTGTCTGTCACTCAGAAACTTCTGACCACACCCACACTCAAAGACCCTCCCAATCACACTCTTCATTAGCTGCTGGAGCAAAGCAGACACAAGGGAAAAATTGTGTCAACATGAATATGCAAACTACATATTAAATATGCAGCATATTACAATCAAAAGAAAGTATTTTTAAGGCATAGTTTACTCAAAAATATATATTTATCGGGCACCAAAACTTTCTTCAAAATATCTTCTTTAATGCTTCACAGATGAAAAAGTCATACAGGTTTGAAAAGCCATGAGGGTGAGTAAATCACTAATTTCCATTTTTGGGTAAAGTATCCCATTGAAATTGTGTTTTCACACAATCGCACATCAAATTCTGATCAGCTAAATCATCCAAACCAGTGTTGGTAATGTTACCTAAAACTGTTAAAACTTTCCAGTAACTGAAATAAACTAAAAAAAAAAACTTAAGAAATGAATGCTGCCTTGGCAACTAAGGGAAATAAGTTTACTGTTTTTAAGTACTGAATTAATTAACATTGAAAAAAAAATTAAAGTTAAATAGACAAAAAAAGACAACTAATACAAATGACAAAAGCACATGAAAAGTGTAAAACTTTTTAAATTACAAGTGAAAATATGAATATAAAAGCTTATTCAAAATATTAAAGGGGTCATATGATGTTGCTAAAAAATAACATTATTTTGTGTATTTGGTGTAATGAAATGTGTTTATGCGGTTTAAGATAAAAAAAACACAAAATAATTTTCCCCACACTGTACATTATTGTTTCTCCTCTATGCCCCGCCTTTCTGAAACGTGTCGATTTTTACAAAGTTCATCGGTCTGAAAAGCGAGGTGTGCTCTGATTGGCCAGCTATCCAGTGCGTTGTGATTGGCCAAATAGCATGTGATGGAAATGTTATGCCTCTTACCATACTGTGATGCTGTGTCTCGGAGCGATGATTCAAAAACATGAAAACCCATTATAAACGAGGCATTTGTTGCATCCAGTGGGGACATAATTACTGATTATAATGACTTGTACTGTCTTTTTACGCGTTGCGTTGCATCGCACCGCGTAAACCTAAAACCATGTCTGCATTTGTGATCGGAGAAATGACAAACAACAAGCGCTACTCTACACTGCTCAAAACTTGCTTTAAATCATCAGTGGCAAATTCTTTAAATATGAAAACTTACTTACAGTCTGTGAGTCAGAACAGCCAGCATTGTAGTCTACTCTACCAGGATCAGGAAACAGTCCTCCACAAAATGCGTTGCACACATCTGAATATTTGGGTTGAACTGTTCTGGAACAGTGTTGTAAATACAACTTAACCACTGATTTCTAGTTGTGTCCTCTTTTGGAAGACCAAACAAAGTAGTTTCGCTTTCACAACGAAACACACAGCGTCTTCACAACATGGCAGCGGCGGCAACAACAATACTACAGCAAGAATCAAAGTTACGTCTTCTTTCTTTGTGTAAACATTTGGGTGGCGTCCAAAATAAAGTGAACTGTGACAAATTATACCCAAAAATTCTTTATACAGTGGACTACCAGTAAAATTTGGGATCACAAAAAATATTCAGACACTTTCACCTGATCATGTTTTGCTTATGTGTTTTTCTTTAATTGCTAATGCGACCTTTTTACACCACTGACTGAACAAAATTAAGTATTGCTTGGTAATTGGTTGACCTAAATTGGTATTATCTTGTGTACTTAAATTTAACAGGTGAATATTTTTGGTTGATTGTAATCCATTACATACTTTTCTATCAAAGTTATCTGACATTATCAAGATGAATTTGTTCTGACACAGTTTAACTCTGAGTTCTTGTCATATTTTACTACCATTTTCTAAACTATAGCAAATAAACTGTGATATAATGTGAGAAATGTTGAAGCTGTCTGAATAAGTTTTGGTTTGACTGTAATAGTATATAAATAATATTAATATAATACATCCAACTGAACTCACTGACTCATTTAAGTAACCTTAACTAACTTTATGTGATATTATAAATTGGAACAGCACTTTTAAAATTAAATGTTTACCAAATTACATAATTCAGTCAAATTTAATTTACTGCACAGGACTCTTGACAAAACACAGTTGGAAACACTGTAATCTGGCTTTTCAGTGAGAAAGCTACATACTCCCAGAGACTGGCTCCCTGCTGACAGAGTGAATGGACACAGAGCTTTAGTGGGAGGAGAAATGCTGTCCAAGATGAGTGATTAACACTTGATCTGCTTACCACTGTCTAAAAGATGAGAGAGGATCAACCAGGAGAAAGACAGACCATGAGGGGTAAAGTGAACATGGGGCACAAGGGGCTAGTGCCTCAGCCAAACACACAGCTGGTCTAAGCAGAATTAAGTCACCTCTTAATACACAGTTAATTCATTAATTGAACGATTAATTAATTATTTATACCTCAGAATGCTTTTTTCTTTCTTTAAAAGTCTGTATGCCTCTTTTTTGTCCATCTGCAGTTGTTGTTGTTTTTTCTACCATTACATTGCATATTTTTATTTTAAAGTAATATCCAAACTTGATGACAGAATTGTCATTTTTGAGTGAACTTCAGCTAAAGCTTCTAAACAACAAACATGTCCATAATAACACTGCATCCATGTGTATACTACAGTTAAAAAGTATAGGGTCTATAAGATTTTTTCATGTTTTTGAAATAAGTATCTCATGCTCACTAAGGCTGCATTTATTTGAAAACGGTGATATTATAAAATAATTTTACAATTTAAAATAACTAGGTTTAAGCAATTTTTCAACCAATGCCTTTCAGTGTCATCTTGGATATTGATTTTCTTAAGTAACATTGACAGGGCCCTTAAATCAATAATTTAACCATTAAAGTAGATAAAGCATTTAGGAAAATCAACAAATACAATACATTAATTCATAAATGAAAACAGATTTAATTAATATTGTTCAAATTAATTTGGTATTTATATTTCCCCTGCTGATAACAGCATGGGAAGCCCTCATACTCAAACATTTAGCTTGAGGCTGATCTGCAAGAGCACAAAGGAGATTTCTCAGATTGGTACCAACTACCAAGCTGCATGTAAACCTGAACAATGAGTTGAGGTCATACTAATTTGAACCCACATATGTGGGTCAGTGCGTTTAAGTTTTTCATCACTGGGTTAGGTTTGTCTATTTTTATAGGGGTCCAGTATAAATAGAGCCTGTGCAGTGTACGACCCATACCTCACTAAAAGTCTCTATGTCAAGCATGTGACCATTCCTCAATTAAAATATATTTACTTTTATCCTGGCATGTAAAAAACATATGTTCCTTTGGCTCTAGACCAGGGGTCTTCAACCTTTTACAGGCCAAAGATCACTTGATGGATAGAGAGATGGACCAGAGACCCCTGTAGTGTATAACTAAGTACAGCATTTTAAGCCTGGCCTATAATAGCATTGGTACAGTACCATAATTGGTGGCTGACTAAATACTTTTTTGCCCCACTGTATTTATATACTTTATGTCTTCATTGCAAAAACTTTTTTTTTTAAATATTATTAATGTACAGAGTCATATCTTATACACTTAACATTTAGCTGAACTTTAGCTTCTTCAACTTTTGGTTGAGCTTTATTTAAAACTGTATTTTTATTTAAAATTTTTATTTTATTTATTATGTATTATATATTTTATTTAACATAACAAATTTACTTCACTTGAAGATGATTTGAGAAGCTGAGGTGCAATAATAAACCTCTTACAGGTATCTGATGATGCAAATCAGTCATACTGCTGTCTGTCTGTGATTGCACTATATTATATGTATAATCGTTTTCTTAAATTCATTTTAAACCTCTTAAATCAATTTTTTTTAAATAATTTTCAAAGTTTTAAATTCCTTGTTTTATTGTTGTGATTATTGTTTTTATTTTATTTTATGTAAAGCACTTTGAATTACCATTGTGTATGAAATGTGCTATACAAATAAACTTGACTTGCCTTGCCTTGCCTTGCCATGTGTCTCTCTCACTAAAAGTTTGATGAGAGCTGGGCTCGAGGGAAGGAGATAAATACAGTAACCAAGGGGAGTCAAACGCACTCGGCAGTGGCTGGAATATGAACACTCACATTCCAGCTGCACACAGCAACAGCAGGAAGCCATGTAGGAAAGAGTCCTCAAACAACAAGATCAACTCACTGCTGTGCCAAAAACATTCAAATTAAAAATGTAATAATTTTTTCCCCTGTTCAAAATAGTTTCATTTTAATGAGATTTATTGGCATGCCAAATTTTGTACAATGTATACTGTATCTTTCTATTCATATTTCCAGTAGCATTTCCAGCTTATCTGCATACAAATACATTAGTCCAAGGGAAAAAAAGCCACCAATGACAGCCATTGTGTTTCACTATTAAGAAATTGTATGTGAAGGTTTAAAATGTGTTGTGTATATGTCTAATTTAATATCATACTATATTACAATTCCCAGATGTCTGTGGATTTTGTGCATTCTGCCTCCCTCTGTAAGACCAGTTTTGACACTGATATGTTACCTTGTAGACAGACACAAAAATGATCTCATAAAGTCCACACAGTAGCTGTATGGCAGGAAGTGTAAAACGGAGCGAGAGAGGATATTCAGCCATGGGGCAAAAAGCAGCTCTTGTATCGCACCCTTTGTTAATGGCTTATTATATGACATGGTCCTTCACCCAAGGCTGTCATCAGAAGTAATGCTTGGTTCCTGTGTTTTCGTGTGTGTGTGTGTGCAGCACACTTTATCACAGGCTACACGAACAGAGTAGAGTCTGAGGTAAAGGAACAGCTGAGCTGCTCTGCTACAGAAATTCTGCTTTGGCTTGAAGTCCAAAAATCAGTCCATGTAAAGTGAGAAGGCCTGAAGTTCCTAATTAGAGCAGTTATACCAGATGTAATTGGGTAGCCATTATTTCCAATTGAATTAAACTGAGATCAACGGGAATATATATTGATTCCCAAGCAATTGTATCAGTCGTGAGGATTTATGTCCGAAGGAAATCTCAGAAGCTGATACCTCTTTAAAGCAGGTTTCACAAACACACACACAACATCCAGAGTGTGGCCAGGGGAAGGACTACATCTACAGGCCAGAGTGAGCGTATGCTTGATGACCGTTCTTTGATGGAGAGGTCAGATAACATAATGACTGATCTGCATTATAGCTCTTAAACAACAACAAAAAAGGAAGAAACAGATGGGGACAAATGCTCACTCCAGCTGTTTTCTTACCTTTAATGGTAAAGAAGGCCTTAAATGAGGAAGACTACAAACATCTCCAGACATACCAGAGATAGGAATCAGTGTGTATGTGTTGAAGTAACAGCACAACAGGCCCAGGCCTCAGGCAGCCAGCAAATGAGGAATAAACTGTGGAGCTGGAGGTTAATGGTGCAACACATAAACACCTAGAACCCTAAAGTACTGTACTTACAAACTAAATATTTCACCCTCTCATCTGTTTGTTGATGTAAGTTGCAAATCTCCAACGTCAAGTTTTATGAACCAACACATGGATTTTACTCACTACATACACTTTAAATACAAACCAGTAAGGATCAAAAACTGATATTTTTTTTTAGCTCTGTATTGGTATAATTTAGACTATGTTTATTGTAATGGCTTCTCTGAACTAAAGTATGCCTAAAAAATAAAAAGTCACTCAGTGACTCAAAATAAACCACGTTTAAGATCATTTTACACACGAAAAAATAAATAAAATCAGTCACTAGCTAATTTGGAATAGCATGCTCTCCATACTACTCTTACTATTTTTTGCCATATATTTCTATGATAGTGTCTTATAATAGTATCCTTGTATGATATTGTGTTATTCTGAATCCAGACAAATCTTTGCAATTCCATTGATACACCATTTATTCCGTTTGAAATCTTTTGGTGCAAGTTGTATTTAAACGTTAAAAGTCAAAGATCACAGCCAAACTGGATATTTAGGAAAATGAATATGAAATTTCCTGGTGAAAACATGACATTACTTGCACTTTTTCAATGACTTCTTACCGGAATTGTTTGCTTCCACATACAGATACTCTCAAAAACACATTCACAAGCACAGACGATGGAAAAACAAGACCGTCTGTCCTGATTAAGTGATTAAACATGAAAAGGGATGCAGTTTGATTGGAATGACTGACTAATGCACTGCTGATACCAGTTAAACTGAAGCCCTCTGCTTTCTGACAGGCTCAAGGGACTAAGAAACTGGTTTATTTTTACATTTATTAGATTACACAGTTTATATAAAGAGGACAAGAGAATAATCGCAAGAGAAGAGAGAGAGAGAGAGAGAATAACAAATCAAGAACAGGACATGTTTTTTCCATTATATGATATGAATGGATAAACAGCAGTAATACAGATATGACCTTAAATTATAAGAAGAAAAGGCAAACTATCGCAGAGACTGCTGAAATAAACCCTCATGTGATCCTATAATAATTCCATCTATTTGCACCAACATTTGTCGCAGGAGGTGAACATTACCAACCAAAACCAACAGAGATACAGAGAGGCATAATAGCCAATCTGAGCTTCACCCATATCAGCAATGAAAACAACGATTAAACAGATGAATGACAGAACACACATGTGAGGTTTACTGAATGAATATGCCATGTGTTTCCATGTGCTGAAAAAAGCTGAGCGAGAGAGTCTGCTTTCCTTCTAAAAAACAAAATGTGTGAGAAGAACCATCACAGATCTCAAACACATATCTATAAATCCAGGCATGTGCACTTTGTTGTAAGTAGCTAGTAAGACTGATCCAAGAATGGCGAAAGAGGTGACTACAGCAATTCTGACAGAGAGAGAGAGAAAGAGAGAAAGTGTTTTTTTTCTCAGAGAGGGAATTTGTGGCATTAAATTCATGGCCATTGCGACAGATGGACAGAAAGAAAGCTACATAAACCTACCCACAATCTATATCAGCAAAGCTAACATCTCTAAATAAAACACCTACCAAGCTACCACCTTAGAATTACTTTAGAATGTGAAAGATTTGTGCTGAATCACAAGAGATTCTATATGAACATTCAGTTCAATGGCAATTTTTTTTAACCCTTAAATGCATACCTTGGGTCTTTAGCGATCATTCTCTACCCTCTCCCTCCTTCATTTTTTAAAGTTAGACATCAACTTTCTTAGTATTCCTCAATCTATTCATTATAAACAATATAAAAAGAAAAAAAAGTACAATATAAAAGAATGCCTGTTTTCTAATGAATTTTTTGTAAGAAGTGTATAGGGTCGCTGTAGACCCGAGGTATGTAAATCATGTGTAAGTATTTTTTCCTGCACTACTATATTTACATCCGATGATTCAATTTGTGCAATACATCTTTTTTCCTCAAGGCGGCACTGTTTGATACACAATGATGACGTGATGTTTCACTCATAATTACCGCAGGCATAAAACAAACTAATATTATCAGCAAAAATGTTACTGGTTTGATTGGCTTTACTGCAGCGCAATTACTATACGCAATGAAATATAAATGTCACTGCCATTTGATGATGGATGTGGTGAATAAGCTGCCAGTGATCAAAATATTGAATATGAAGTCATTTAAAATGATAGTTTTGAGAATATGGTTGAGATCAGGAATATGAGCCCGATGCTGGATGTACTGTGGAAGTGCGCTCTGACGACGACAGCGATGGTAAAATCATCTGCTCAAATTGAACCATTTTAAGTTTCAAAAGGAAACGAAATATGCTTTATTTTATTCTTCTGTAACTGTTCTTAAAATATCAAGATAATGTTTTACTATTGCAGTAGTTAGAGGTCCATCCGTGCTGGATATATAGGTCCGGGTCGCTAAAGACCCGCATATGTAATAATGATTGGCGAAACATTCATGCATTTAAGGGTTAATTGTAGGGGTAGCCTCAAAATTGTATCACGATATTTCAAGAATATCTGCGATAACGATATTTATGACGATATAGAAAAAAAAACATGGAACAATGTTTTATTGGTGATTGCAGCTGGCAGGCAGCAGCATTTATTAGTGCTAGGGCTGCACGATAAAGCGTTAGATAAATCACAGAGCCGTTGTTCACTGACGAGCTGCGCAAAACCACGTTCATATTCGCGCGATTTTTTGCGCAGCTCGTCAGTGAACAAACGGCTCGGTGTAGTAAATGCTGCTCAATGTGAAAGCACGCACGTGATGGAGATTTACAGCTGATTACAGAACCGGCTTTACTGATAAGATGCGCGTTAAACAATCGCATGCAATTTATCGTGCAGCCCTAATTAGTGCAAACAAAATGAAGGGCATTTTCCATCCTTTTCCAATGAGCTACTGTCATCGATGACAGACGACCTAATTTTAGTTTAAAGTTTAAATCTATTGTTATAAGGTGGCAGCAGCAGCTGTGTGTTTGACTTGACGCAGACCGATCGGTGTATGACGACAAAATACTGCAAGAGTGACTTACCCCTTATTTACACTGCACGCGTCTGCCTATTTTTGACGGTAAGACAGTCCCTCCAGGATTTCGCGGGACTTTTTTCAGATTTTTGCAGCCTAAAATGACTGATTTTGCTGTGGCTTTTCTCAAAATTTGTGGTGATATTTGCGGCATTTCTTATTGTTTTGCAGTGAAAATATACCACAGACAACATTCTTCTAACATTGCTATGACTTTTCTGACTTCGAGAACCATTGTAGGGCTCCAGACTAACATTTGAGGACACCAGCACCAGTGCCATTACGTTCTACAGAAGGTGGCACCAGCACCTGACAGTAAAGCACTCACCCTAATCGCACATGTACATCTCAGAGATGTCTATTTGATGTCTGCATTTACATATGCAAGATGTATTTTTTAGAGCGTTTGCTCATCTGCGATACGTCTCTAAGACGTTTCCTGTCAGATGTCAAATCGACATTTATTAGAATGCATGTAAAACTGCTTCGGAGACATTTATCAGATTACACAGCAGGTGTTTCCCAGATCTTTAGCAGACGTCTTATAGATGTACCTGTGCTGTCTGGGTAGTTGAGATGCAGATAAAATTCACTTTTATGACTTATTCATAATGTCTAAATATAATTTAATAAATACAAAAAAATTCAATTATGGAGTGGAAATGGCTAATAAGCCTATAAGTACTTCTCTGCAGCCTTTCTACTAGTGGTAATTTAATGTATTTTTTATTTTTAAATAAGTGTTTGCTTTCCTACATTATGAAACTTTTAGTTTTATAAATGGGGGCAACCTATGAAGGATGAACAAATAATGTAATCACATTAAAAATAACTTTCAAATTCGGTAATACTTAAAGCTTTGAAGTGCTGGGTAAAATTGTGTGAAGCATTTAAAAACATTGGAAAACATTAGACTATTTCTGCCACAAGTTGTTCCTGTAGTTTTACTATGTTAAATCCATGGTGAATGGTGGTGATTTGTGTTTATTGAACAATGTTTTTCCTGGTTTCCACATCAGTGGCGTTTGTTCTGATATCTGTAGCTTTAACAGAATTCAGCGCCGAATCTGAATGCTTCTCACAAGATTTCACAGAGATGTTATTGAGTCTGCGGCGAATTCGACTGCTTTCTTCACTTTATCTCCCAGCACTGTGTATAACGTGTCGCGTGATCGAGATCAGCCCGCGGCTCTGGCCCGAGCAAATAAACAGCCGTAGCCCAAACGAGTAGCGCGGATTCGTTCCGCTTTTGGTTCATTTGTTCAATGTAGCTCTTGTAAATTGGTCATGATGAGAACGCAAGGCTGTTCATTCCATTTTTGGAACTGAGAAACAACCTTTCTTTGACTGAATAAGCATTGCGATGACGTCACGGGATAAACAAAGAAAACAAACGCCCAAAATCTGCGGAAAATCTGCAGCAACTACGAAAATTTGCAAGCTCTTGCGAAAATTGCGGAATTTGCTTGAAATTGCGATAAATTCAGCGATCGCAGAATCGCAAAATCCTGGAGGGACTGGTAAGAGTGTGCACTCAAATATGCTCTAGAACCGCTCTCGCGATACTTTTATGTCATACACCGATCAGTCTGCGCAGCTCTGCTTCAAGTCGAACACACCTATTGGGTTTGTGGTGTTGTTGTTGTGCGCACTAGGGAACGTATATCCACTATACGTCATCATGTCGCTATATCATTGATATCGCGCTATGACACTTTTTTATCATGTAAAAATTTATACCGGTATTATCGTGGACCGTATGATATGGCAAACCCCTAGTTAACTGGGATCTTTATTCACTCAAATCCAGTATCTCAAATATCAAGGTCAACAGAAGGACAGGGACTACCACCCACCACAAACACATATGTATTTTTACTCAAAAGTATAAAATCTTGCAATTGGAAAAGATTTCACACAAACATTTATTCTTCAGCATAAGCATAAAGGTGCGCTTTTTTAGTCCATTGTGAGAGAGGATTTCCTCCAGATAAAACCATGACTGACTGATGGCATTACACCTGTCTTAAATATTGACTTTAGCTCTGTAAATCACTGCCGCTCCGTGCGCCTGTCAGCAACAGCCTCAACAAAGACAAGATTAAAAATGTGCCATCATAATCATTCCACCAAAATCACATTCTGATGTCATATCAAAAGCAATCTGATGCTTTAGTATTTTCTACTTGTTGAATTTACTTAATTAAAATGGAACACAATTCTGAAATATGGAATGAAATGGAACACATATTTTGTCAGCTTCATTTCAATGTGTGGCATTAACAAGTGAAAGACGACAGGAGAAAACAATAACCCTTTCCTAGAGAATATTTGTGTGTCTCTAGAGGAGACTGTGCTTGTATTAAGTGTAGTATCTTTTAAATAACTAGGCCTACTTACCAAATCTCCTTACATCAGAGTAGTTCATCTTCAGTTCTATAAACTTTAATCTATTTGTGCACTAAGTGTCTATTGAATAGATGGTTAACCACAGCTAGACGTGCTTTTGTGGACATAATCACAAGTAATCCTCACTGAAAATAATAAGTCCACACGTGCTCTCAAGTGCACCTGTATTCTGAATAGTTAAATAAAACCAGAGCATAAATCTAATAAAGCACAATGCTTCTTTGAGTTAAGCTGAGGTAAGGTAAAATCAACAAATTATGTGAGATGTCATTAGGTGCTCTGCAGGTTACCTATTGAGTAAACATCTGCGTTTTTATGTATGACATGAGTAAACACACCCTCAACACAGTTTAAATGATTCTGGGACACACGTGAGAGGTTTGTGGTTTAAATGAAACCTTTTGTGAAGGTAGTGAACTGAAGTGTTCATTATACAGATTGCTGAGGAACAACACACACAGGCTGAACAAGTCAGTGCTCTTTTTAAGCTGAAAAAAGCTATGACAGTAACAAATATTTCATGTTGCAAATAAATAACTAAATGCTCTTATCAAACTGCTGTAGGCAATATAAAAATAGACATGCACAATAATAATAACTAAAAAAAAACGAAATAAATGTATGAAATGTATGAATTCGTACATACTGGGTTATAATTTGTGCATGCAAATTCACTGACACCAAAGCATGTAAAATGTGTGTAAAATACTGTAGAAGGAGATTATTAGTACACATCAGTGTTTCAGAGAGTTCAGCCATAAGCCATTAAGTAAGACTCACCAACATCATTAACCCCTAACCTCAGCTTCAACACACTGAGGATAAATTATCCATAGCCTTCAAAGAAAATGAGTTTCCTTCAAAAATAGCAATGATAACCCTCCAGCATATTTATTTACAATGTCTGTTAGAATGATGGGCCTAGATGGGATGCAGGCCACTGTGGGATGGAATGCCACAGTGATGGTGACCAACATACTTCACTGATATCACATACAACCACAGCATACAAAATGCACCCCAAATTACTTTACTTTTTTACACACAACGTTAAGCAATCTGTTTTTTACTTGTAAATCTGTAAATCAGATAAGAATCTGTAGTTGTAGTTGAATTAAGCAAGAATTAATGTGATTTAAGGATAGAAACTCACTAACAGGTGGAGCCCTAATGACTCACCTGTGACTAATCAGAAGGGTGCGTCTGTATGCTGCTTTACCGTGTGTGTATTCCTACACTGAGTCTCATTCATCTTTATATCCCGAAAATAAATTCAGGCAAAAGCAAGGACCTTGATCTACTAAATATGGGGTCACTGATGACTCAATTTCCTGCAACATGACTACTGGGCAGTGCACTGATTAATAAGCTAACTGATTGAAACACATAGAATGGCACACCCCTACACTCGGAGTGTCCTGCTCTGTCTCCATTTTCCATCAGCCAAAATGGGAACTCTCCTTTGACATCCTTAATCTGACACCTTGCTAGGATTGCCTCCAATGGCTAGTCTACAGTAGTCAACATTTAAAGTGGATCAAAAAAGTTCACATTGTCTTCCTAAGACAAGAACGCATTTTTGGTTTTAGGACAACTTTGATCAAAGGTTTTGATCCACTTCAAATGTTGACTACTGTATTTCCCCTAGACCACTGGCTCTCAAACTTTTTGAACGAAATAATATATATTTTTTAAAATGATGTTAAGAAAAATATATATTTTTCACTCACAATTTCTACCTGATTAAATATTTTAGAGCTTGGCATGGAGCATTAAGCTTTTATTAATTTACATGGCTTTTCTAGGTCTAGCAATCTTTAATTAATCAAAATTAGGATTTCCAAAACCATGGGAACCCTGGTTCTTTAAAGAAAAAACAAAACAAAAAATAAATATCTTGATTTTTAGTTTTTTTAGCTCATTTTATTACTTGTTTTGTCTTAATTTAAATAATTTTAAGCAATCTTGAGGATGTTTTCTGAAGTGCCCTAGCGGGCCTCGGCCAAATTCACTGACACCAAAGCATGTAAAATGTGTGTAAAATACTGTAGAAGGAGATTATTAGTACACATCAGTGTTTCAGAGAGTTCAGCCATAAGCCATTAAGTAAGACTCACCAACATCATTAACCCCTAACCTCAGCTTCAACACACTGAGGATAAATTATCCATAGCCTTCAAAGAAAATGAGTTTCCTTCAAAAATAGCAATGATAACCCTCCAGCATATTTATTTACAATGTCTGTTAGAATGATGGGCCTAGATGGGATGCAGGCCACTGTGGGATGGAATGCCACAGTGATGGTGACCAACATACTTCACTGATATCACATACAACCACAGCATACAAAAAATGCACCCCAAATTACTTTACTTTTTTACACACAACGTTAAGCAATCTGTTTTTTACTTGTAAATCTGTAAATCAGATAAGAATCTGTAGTTGTAGTTGAATTAAGCAAGAATTAATGTGATTTAAGGATAGAAACTCACTAACAGGTGGAGCCCTAATGACTCACCTGTGACTAATCAGAAGGGTGCGTCTGTATGCTGCTTTACCGTGTGTGTATTCCTACACTGAGTCTCATTCATCTTTATATCCCGAAAATAAATTCAGGCAAAAGCAAGGACCTTGATCTACTAAATATGGGGTCACTGATGACTCAATTTCCTGCAACATGACTACTGGGCAGTGCACTGATTAATAAGCTAACTGATTGAAACACATAGAATGGCACACCCCTACACTCGGAGTGTCCTGCTCTGTCTCCATTTTCCATCAGCCAAAATGGGAACTCTCCTTTGACATCCTTAATCTGACACCTTGCTAGGATTGCCTCCAATGGCTAGTCTACAGTAGTCAACATTTAAAGTGGATCAAAAAAGTTCACATTGTCTTCCTAAGACAAGAACGCATTTTTGGTTTTAGGACAACTTTGATCAAAGGTTTTGATCCACTTCAAATGTTGACTACTGTATTTCCCCTAGACCACTGGCTCTCAAACTTTTTGAACGAAATAATATATATTTTTTAAAATGATGTTAAGAAAAATATATATTTTTCACTCACAATTTCTACCTGATTAAATATTTTAGAGCTTGGCATGGAGCATTAAGCTTTTATTAATTTACATGGCTTTTCTAGGTCTAGCAATCTTTAATTAATCAAAATTAGGATTTCCAAAACCATGGGAACCCTGGTTCTTTAAAGAAAAAACAAAACAAAAAATAAAGAGATAAATAAATATCTTGATTTTTAGTTGTTTTAGCTCATTTTATTACTTGTTTTGTCTTAATTTAAATAATTTTAAGCAATCTTGAGGATGTTTTCTGAAGTGCCCTAAGTGCCTCGGCCCTCTGGTTCAGAACCATAAAGGATTCATGTTATATTATCCCAGCAGGCCTCTCACACCATATAAATGATTTACAGACATTATTTTTTGACGAATGAGAGGATAAATACAGATTATGGTGATTAAATGAAACACACATACACCAATGTCTAAATTATTCAACCTAATGAACCTAATGACTAACAGAAAACATGTTTTGACTTCTCTTAACCACCGGCTGACACGGATGAAGAGAAGGAGACTATTGGCGCTTTTCCACTGCGTGGTACGTCTCGGCTCGGTACGGTTCAGTACGGCACGGCACGGCACGGTTCGGCTCGGCATGGTTTGCGTTTCCACTGCAGTTCAGTACCGCTTTAGAGTGGGCGGGATTATTCACATGTCGTTATAATAGTTGTGCTGCCTCTACTACCACGACTCCTAAAATAAACTTTTTCATTCCGCGTATCCCCATCAATCTCTCGCTGGATCCGCTCCTCTGCTATCAACGAGAGGAACGTCTGTTCTTCCACATCAGACAACAAAACTTTTAGGTTGTTAAAAAAAGGTACGCTCGTTCAAAACGGTTGCGTTCGATCATTCGCTGGCTGTGTTTGTGTCGCAAGTTCAGTGACGCAGGTAGTGACGATTCTCTCCGGCCAATCCGTGATCAGCAGAGTTTACACGTCAAGTTTTCACACGGTTCACTTGGAACCCCAACCGAGGTGGTACTAAAAAAAGTACCAGGTACCAGGTACTGTACCCAGGAAAAGCGCCGTAAGTAACATGTGCTGAGAGTCTCAGTGTTACATCAGAGCGGGATTGAGCAGGTCCACCCAAGCCCAACTGAGCTTTAAATATATGTGGATTTAGTCACTAAATTCGGTGCTATTATCTTGGCCCGGTTTTCTCTTCATCTCTACCCACTTTCATCGTTTAGTTTCTTCTATCTTTATTTTGTTATCTGAAACATTATTATTTGGGCAGAAAAATGGATACAGACAGATCCTTTGGTGGTTCACTAAATGAAAATGAGACAACAGGAAACAACAAGACATTGTGACGCAGGAGAGATTTAAACCAGATCTAGGGTACATGAGCATCTGTTTGTTTTAACACTCTGCTTGTTCTTATCAGATATCACATTCATAAACGATGTGGAGAAACTGAGCAACATGTGGCTATAAACAAGAGTTGAGGTTTTCTGCAAAATATTACAGTCTGTCCACCAGGAGAAGAGTCCAAAATATTCTTTCTATCTAACTGCCATCCTGCAAAAGACAAATAAATAAATGTGTAAAGATGACTTAAGGTCACTTTTTCATCCAAGCTTCCCCTTTCTGAATTAATGACTATGGGTGAAACTTCTTGTAATCCTGTTCAAGGAATTGTTGGCTGTTCAAGGTGTCAGGCAACATTATCAAACTAAATAAAACATTACTGAAATAAATATAACACACTCTGAGCGAATCAACTCTCAATTTCAATATATAATCCCTCTTAGGTGGAGTGCAAACGCTCACTCTTTTCTGGACCCGCCTGCAGTTCTGTGAACCCACTTCATCTTCCCCGTTGAGCCAAAGGATTCACCTACAGCCAACATGTTATGCAAACCGAATGAGACCTAGATACCATCACTGGGGAAATCACCAGACTGTTTTTGTAATTTAAACATGAAACACATGATATTCTGAGAGAAAGAAAAAATGTGAGAGAGAGGATATGCGTTTGATTTGAATAAAAAAAGTGAAGAGTTTAACCTGAGGTTATGAAAATCAGACAATCCAGATCCAGGGCTAAGCATCACAGAAAACCTCTGTTAGCCAAGCAGTCAATCTCTCTCTCTCTCATATCTGCGTCTAAGCAATGCATGAGCACATGCGTATTGGGATAGGAGAAGGCAGATGATTGAAGCTTCAGCAGAGGAAATTGAAGTTTAAGAGCAATGCATTCACTATTGTCCAGTACAGACAAACTGTAATATTCTGTGCCTGTGTCTGTCCCTACTTTTTTTCCCTCTCTGTTCATTTCAAGCAAAAGAATCTGACTTCTAATCACCCCTAATACCAGGCAGCAGTTGTCCGAGGCCCTATGAGGTGGGTCCTCTATTACAGAGAGGGGGCCCACCTATAAACATTTAGTTCTGGCCCTGTGAATAGTGACGGCTCTACAAGGCAGCGCTAATTTTGCCCACATGACACTGATAAAAATGTTAAAGGGTTGTACACATCTATTTTGAGGCCAATCTGTGATTACTTCAATTGGTGCTGGCAGTCCAACAAATGGCCTCAAACAACATAAATAATTTAATGTGCCTCCACAATTTCCCTGCAACAAAGTTCCCATAATAAAACATACTTCTCACTGAGTAAGACTTATACATCTTTTTCCATAATATTTTCAGTGCTGGACATAAGATTAATCGCTCATTTTGTGCTGTTGAAAAGAAGTCTGCTGGACAGAGGGACATTGAAGGTATGTTTCCCACACTTTCAGTGCCCTCTGGGTCAGACATTGTAGCTTCAGGTCCAGTTGTAGTGCATAGACGCACCTAGCCGTGACGGCACCGCACTGTACACATTAGAACAGGGTTCACAAAGGGGTCTCAACATAATTCAGAGCAGTAAGCCTTCACCAATTGACCCTCTTAATGATAATGCAATGCATCATCTTAACAAATAAATCAGCATTAAAACAGAAATACAAGCAGAAATTCAAAAGGGCTCAGTCCAGGGTAACTTGGATCTGGTGGGGCAACCTATGTTTGTCAGTTCAGGACTTCTTGGGAAATAAAAGACAGTCAGGGGTATGTATTTACTATGACATCCTACTCTGGCTTCAGCTTTGCTACATAGCAGACAGATGATGATGAGAATCCAAAACTGAAGAATTTGTTCAGTTTGGTCCTCCTATGCTTTGTTAAGAGTGCAAGGCCTGTGTCTATTACAAGCCGGTTAGACTGAGGTGTCAAACAGGGGCTGCAGCACTATTAAATCAACAAAGTCACATTCATCCTGCCACGTCTAAAAGTTCAACAGCCATTCATCTGGACTCCTCATTGACCTAGCTGATGTAAGAACGGTCTTCTTTATGTGTGTGAGGTTAATGGTGTGTGAACTCATCGCAGTCATGGCACACAAACTCTTAACAGGGCTATTTAAAACAAAAATACTGAGCTGTGCAGGCATCTGTCCACACACACACACATTCCAGCACAACACTAACGCCACCTATCACTCTCTGTATGGACACATACATAAGTCAAAAATAAGTTTACACATATTAAGTCAAAAATACATTTATATTAGTACAGAACAAACACGTTTAAAATATAAGGATGGTCCAACATTACATATATCAGTGGTTCTCAACCAGAGGCCCAGTGTCCAGGAACTTCAGGGGGCCCCAAGATGACTTAAAATTATCTAAAATAACACAAACATTAGATTAAGCTAAAAAAAAATAACCTAATTTTAAAAGTGCAATTTTAGACCTTTAAAAGTTATGTAAAATAATAAAATCCTAATAAACTCCATGGGCAATTTAATAATGGATATTTATTTTTAGTTATTTTTAGTTTAGAAATTGAGAAAAACATTTAAAAACACTATTCAGTAAATCAATGACCAACGGAAAACATCATGTGGTGGTATCAAATAAATAAAATATAAATATTGTTGTGCTCAATGGGGGGCCTTGGAGTCAAACGGGTTGAGAACCACTAATCTAGGAGTATAGTATTTTGAGTAATTTATCTGTTGTCACTTTAAATGGAAAGTTGACAAAAAATGTCAAAGAAGTCTTTAAATTGATTGATGTATGTACAAAATATCTGTAATAAAAATCAATTGTTGTTACATTGCAGGACTATTATGTGAACTGTAAAAAAGGTGATTAAAAATGCGAGGGGGGGGGTGCAAAATGGTGACCAGTTACAATACCTACAATATACATTTGCACATTTCTTTGTTAAAAAGTCCAAGTTATTCAGATTTTAAACCCAAATTCAGAGAGAGAGGGGAAAATTAGTACAGAGATTAAGGGAGGGGAAGACACAGTAAAGGCATGCAGAAGAAAAGTGGGGGAAAGAAACTGTCAGGAAGACTTGCTCGGGCATGGAGAGCTGTGACTGCAGGCTGAGCAAGTGGACAGGCAGAATTCCAGAAACAGGTGGAAAGAGAGAAACTAATTGTTCAATCTGAGAGTCACTTACCTTTAGTAGATCTGCAGTATCAGGACTACAGCAGCTCTCCACTGACCCACAGTCTTCAGTCCTACAGGATCACGCTAATCAGAAAACAGTCAGTCTCCGAAGACCCTCCGTGGTAATGCTGACAGCATGTGAGAGGAAAAACCAAAAACACCCTGTGAGATACTCACACACACACACTGAGATTGTCTGTCACTGTGGTAACTCAGCCGAGGAAAACTCCTCCCCTTTCCCTTCTGTAAAACCTCCCTCTCTCCCCTTCTTTCTCTCTCAGGGAGAGTAAACTCCTCTATTTGTCCATTTCCTCACACTGTTCCCAAATCTGCCTGTTGGAGCATGTGAGACTCTCCTATCTAAGCAGTCTGAGTAGTGAAGACTGACATTACAATAAGAGTTACCTCACAGACACAAACACACGGTCGAGCACTGCCTTTCACAACCACCCACACACTTACAGCCAAGCCAAAAAACTTGCACCGACACCAGGGGAACATACTCATACTCAAATTACGGCATACAGCTTGTGGTCTTTGGAAATGTTCACAGGCACAAGACATCCTGATATACAACCCTTAACAAAACAGCCCTAAAGTACTTGCCGTCACACATCGGCTGCAGGATGGAAACTGTGCAAAATGAAAATAAATGGTAATGAAGGAAAACATAAAGAACAGAATGTTATTTAACATTGTATGACATTGTACTTTGATGGTTTTTGAAAAACTACTTTTCTTATGCATCATATTTTCCATATCCACTTCCTGTATTTCTACAGAATAATTTTTTTTAGTGCATCTATCATGTTGAGTCTTCATCACGTCAGAGAAAGAACCTCAGCCACTGCAAACAGAGACAGCCTGCTGTAGTTCAAAATAGATTCCCCTTTAGCTTATGATGTAAACAAAACTAAGACGTGCACTTGATGGATCACAAAACGGATGGAAAGTGTTCGAACTCTGGCAGAGCAGGTTGACCCACCTCTTCATGTCAACAGAAATTGCCCACAAAAGGTGTGGATGAGACACAGACACAAAAGGTGAAAAACAAAGGCCTTTTCTCAGATCTGGTGAAGCCTGCTTAAAGACTGATTTAAGACAGACATGTTACTGAAATCCTTCTGCTAAAGGTCATCAGAATTCAATGCAGGCAGGAAATATCAACCCGGATGCTCTTCTACCACTTTCTGCCTTACTGCATGCATTAAGCTCATGTCCTGTTATGACTTTTATTCGAAATGCATTTTGGGATTTGTCCATGCAACACCATATACACCATCATTCAAAAGTGACTCATCAAGGCTGCATTTATTTAATTAAAAATACAGTAAAACAGTAATATTGTGAAATAATAATAAATGTATTATCTTTTAATGTATGCTAAAATGTAATTTATCCCTGTGATGGCAAAGCTGATTTTTTTAGCAGCCATTACTCCAGTCTTCAGTGTCACATGATCTTTCATAAATCTGATATATGCTGATTTGGTGCTCAAATAGCGTTCCTTATTATTATCGATGTTGAAAAATGGCTGTCCTGCTTCATATTTTTGGGATTTGGATTTTTCTGATGAATAGAAACCTCAGTAGAACAGCATTACTTACAGTAGAAATCTTTATAACATTACAAATGTCTTCACTAACACTTTTGATCAATGTAATGTGTCCTTACTGAATAAATGTATTCATTTCTTTCAAAGAAAAAGACCCCAAATTTTGAACTGTACTGTATATATGCTTACTCTTTCAACTGGCGTTACGCTACTGAAGAGAAACATGAGTGATGGCACAAGCGGGTCTGGAGAAGACATAACACACATTAAATCTACTCAGTTTCTCACTCTGTAAAACACCAGAATACTCGCTCATCATGGTGGATGGTGCCGACAACTGGGCTGTCTGAACTTAGACAGGGGGTCTCAGATGGCACGAGAGTGTCCTGCTATTCTCCTTTTCTCCGCATCCACAATAACACCCAGAGCACTCATCAGAATGTGGTCTTTACATTATGAGAGATTTATTGTCATGATCTAGTGCAAAGCGTGCTTCCTGTCTCGGGTTTCTATAGACACGACTGAAGACTTCGGTCTTCTCAGTGTTATTTACCTAGTTCACCCAAAAATTAAAATTCTGTTATTAATTACTCACCTTCATGTCGTTCTAAACCCGTAAGACCTTCATTAATCTTCGGAACACAAATGAAGATATTTTTGATGCATTCTGACAGCTCTCTGACCCTCCCATAGACAGCAATGTAATTAACATGATCAACATCCAGAAACATAGCCGAAGGAGATCGGTAAAATAATCCATGTGACATCAGGGGTTCAACCGTAATTTTATGAAGCTACGAGAATACTTTTTGTACGCAAAGAAAACAAAAAAAACTTTATTCAAAAATTTGTCTCCTCCGTGTGCGTCACCCTAGCACCATTTTGGTACGGGTTTGGAACAACATGAGGGTGAGTAATTAATGACAGAATTTTAATTTTTGGGTGAACTAACCCTTTAAGTATCACACTAAAAACGAATTATAAAAAACCTAACAATAACCAACAAGGACATGGAAGTGGAAAACTAAAGGTACAAGAGTCGGGACTTTTCCAGTGCTGAACAAGACCTCTTTCATGGAGCGCTGCAACATGCTAAACTTTTACACCCTTAACCTTCACTTCACTGTCTGCTACAAGTTTGTGGTGATGTTCAGAAAACCATGTCTGATGTCTGGAGGCTCTTAACCTCCACTGCTAAATGAATTCAAACAAATCTGTCACTTCAATGATTTCGCAAACAAAGGCCCGGTTACATTTATCTTTGTATGGCGAAATTTCATGGGTGAAATGTAGCCACATCAATAGGAATCTAAGTGATCAGGATATTTGTGTGAGGGACATGTGAGAATATTTTCCTTCATGAATACATTGGATTTAAATCTTGTGAACTTTAACACGCAAATTTGTAGTGATTACCAATATAAAGCTGCTTGGTTTGGAAGTGACTTTGTGTAAGGACACTACTGACAATCTGCTATGTTACTACACCTTTACTTTAGTGGCACAAATTTAGTCTGATACACAGTAGTAAAGAAACATCAAACCACTGACACAACAAAGCATGCTTTACTGTTCTTGTGAACACACCTATACTTAAATCCCACCTACTGTATTCAACACAGTTGTTGCACAGTTATGTAATCAGACACTTTTGAAAGAAAACATAAACGCATTCTTAACATAGTTCTGGTGCATGAGATCTGGCTGATTACAGCCTGACAGCCACAAATGACAACTAATGTCAAACTAAATGTGTTAGAACAGCGTCTACAGACCATTGTGTTAGACTTCAGATTTTACTAACAGTGTGAAGTTTCTGAAAGACATATGAAGGCTGAAGACAGGCACAGAAGCCTTATTTACAGCCATATTATACAATCACAAGTCATGTGACTAGGTTTTCAAATATCCATGAAGAAAATACACACTACGTGTTGCAGTGAGAACCAAATGGTTGTTTCAAACCATCCACTCGCTCACTTTCAGTTTAAAATGTGTCATGAACATGCCAAAACAACACCACATCATCAGCTCAAATGTACAAAATGTAACACACAGTTCCTTCTCAACCAACTATTTACTTTTGATTTAATCCAATGTTCTCTTGTGGAAATGCCAGATTCTATTATTAATCTGATTCAATAAAAAAGAAAATTATAAATTACATTTTCTCCATTTAAAGGCACAATATGTACGATTTTTTTATTAAAATATCCAAAAACCACTAGAACAGTGTTATATATTTTGCTGACTTGTGTACTTACATTATCCCAAATGTTTAGAAGAATGTTTAAATCCAGAGAAATAAGCAATTTTAACTAGTGACACGGAGCGTGACCATAGTGTCGCCTGCCAATGACGTCATAACCCCTCGATTTCCATGTTCCAAACATGGAAACACCCAAAGACGCTTTAATATGTTGTGCGTAGACCGGTGACGACCGCACAGAGTAGCATTATAACAGAACTTTCAAATGTATCTAGTATGATAAAACAGCGCTGCTTTTTCCCCACATACACACGACAGGAAGGAGCGGAAGCGGTCGACTGTG